>NW_007038344.1:1653-22177 GCF_000164805.1 Carlito syrichta
GGGCCGACCTCATCAACAAGGGTAACTGCATAATGAACATTTGTTTACCTAGCCCTGAATTGTACCCCACATCTTTAAAAAAAAAAAAAAGAAATGTACTCCAAGATCGACCACATCTTTGGCCATAAATCAAGCATAAACAAATTTCACAAGATTGAAATACTGCCATGCACCTTATCAGACCACAGTAGAATAAAAATAAATATCACCACCAACAAAATTCCCCCAAAACTCACTAAGACATGGACACTAAACAGCATGATGCTGATAACTACTGGGTCAACATAGAAACCAAAACAGAGATTAAAAAATTCATGGAAACAAACAAAAATGAAGAAACATCTTACCAAAAGCTCTGAGATGCCATGAAAGCAGAACAGAGAGGGGCACTTATATCTTTACAAACACACATCAAGAAAATAGAGAACAATTTAACAGTCTAACAAATCACCTAAGGGAGCTGGTAGGCAAGACCACCAAACCCCTAACTTCAGTAGAAAAATCTAGATCACCAAAGTAAAAGTCTATATACAAGGCATGGAAGACAAAAATACCCTAGAAAAAAATCAACAAAACAAAAAGCTGTTTCTTTGAAAAGATAAACAAGATTAATGGACCCTAATCAAAATGACCAAGAAAAAGAGAGAAAAAGTCCAAATAAACACAATTAGAAATACAAAAGATCAAGTCACAACTGACCCCAAAGAAATACAAAAGATTATCAGAGCTTACTATGCACACCTGTACTGAAACAAACTTGATAACCTAAATGCAGTGGATGACTTTCAGAAATCACACAACCATCCAAAGTTGAAACAAGAAGAAATTGAAATCCTAAGTAGACAAATAACAACCAAGAAAATTGCTCTGTCATAAGAAAACTACCTACCAAAAAAGACCTGGACTAGATGGATTTTCAGTGGAATTCTACAAAACATACACGGAGGAGTTAATACCAATCCTATTGAAAGTATTTCAGGCAATCAAGAAAGATGGAACACTCCCCAAATCTTTTTATGAAGCTAACATCACACTGATACCCAAACCAGGTAAAAATCCAACTAAGAAAGAGAACTACAGGCCAATATCTCTGACAAACATAAATGCAAAAATACTCAGTGAGATTCTAGCAAATCAGATCCAACAACACATCTCAAAAATCATCTACCACCACCAAGTAGGCTTCATCCCTGGGAGGCAAGTTTGGTCGAACATCCGCAAGACCATAAACGTAATTAAATACATCAACAGATGTAAAAACAAGAATGACATGATTATATCATTAGATGTGGAAAAAGCTTTTGATAAAACCCAAAATCCCTTCTTGATAATAACCCTCAAACACCTAGGCATAGAGGGAATATACCTCAAAATATTAAGAGCCATCTATAATAAACTCACAACCAGCATTCTGCTAAATGGACAGAAGTTGGAATCGTTTCTCTTGAAAACTGGAACAAGATACGACTGCCCATTCTCACCCCTTCTGTTCAAGATAGTGTTGGAAGTCCTAGCTAGAGCAATCAGAGAAGAGAAGGAAATCAGGGGTATCCAAATAGGAAAAGAAGAAGTCAGGTTATCCCTCTTTTCTGATATTATAATCCTATACCTCAAAAAGTCCAAGAGAATCTGTCAAAAACCTCTTTGCACTGATAAGGAACTTGGCAAAGTCTCAGGGTACAAAATGAATGTGCAAAAGACAGTCACATTCTTATACACCAATAACAAACAGGCAGAGAACCAAATAAAAAGCACAATCCCATTCACAATAGCCACAAAAAAATGGAAATACCTTGACATCTTCCTAACCAGAGAAGTGAAAGAACACTACAATGAATACTACAAATCACTGCTCAAATAAGCCAAAGATGACACAAATGGAAAAATATTCTGTGCTCATGGACTGGAAGAATCAACACTGTTAAGATGTTCATCCTACAAAAGATTCAACACTCTACCAATTAGATTACTAACATCACTCTTCTCAGACCTGGAAACAATAATACAGAAATTCATATGGAAACATGACTACAAATAGCCAACACAATCCTTAGCAAAAGAAAAAAGGTGAGAGACATCACACTTCCAGACTTCAAGCTCTACTATAAAGCTAAAAATAATTAAAGCAACCTGGTATTGGTACAAGAACAAGCTTATAGACCAATGGAACAGGATAGAGATTCTAGAAGCAAAACCTCAATTTCTCAACTAACTCATCTTTGACAAAACCTCCAACAACCACTGGGGAGAGGAGAACCTATTCAGTAAATGGTGCTGGGAAAACTGACTGACTATGTACAGAAAATTGAAATAGTACTCCTATCTATCACTATACACAAAAATCAACTCCAAATGGGTCAATGACCTACACATAAAACCTCAAATGTTAAGAGTTAGAAAATGCATATGTAAGAAAGAGATTGGCAGTTGAGGGAAACTGCTAGGGGAGGGAGGGGCATACCTCATCAACAAGGTTACCTGCATAATCAACGTTTGTATACCAACCCTGAATTGTACCCTACATCTTTATAATAAAAACCAAACCAAAACAAAACAAAAATAAAACTAAACAACAACAGCAACAAAAAAGAATTAGAAAATGCTGGAGATACCCTTAAGGAAATTGGAATAGGTAAGTAATTTCTGATCGAAACCACCAAAGCCATAAGAGATAAGATTGGCAACTGGGACCTCATCAAATTCAAAAACTCCTACAAAGCAAAATATACCATCAAGAGAGTGGACATACAGCCCACAGAATAGGAAAAAAGATTTGCCAATTGCATTTCTGACAAAGGCCTAATATCCACTATCTACAAGGCACTGAAACACGCAGAAAGGAAAACAAAAACAAAAATAAAAAACAGCCCCATTAAAAAGTGGGCAAAAGACATGAATAGATATTTCTCAAAAGAAGATATATGAACAGCCTACAGACACATGAAAAAATTCTCAGCCTCCCTAATCATCAGAGAAATGCAAATCAAAACCACATTGAGATACCACCTAACTCCAGTAAGAATGGCCATCATTAATAAAACAGCAACAACAACAAAAACAACAGATGCTGGTTAGGATCTGAAGTAAAGGGAATGCTTCTACACTGTTGGTGGGAGTGCAAACTAGTTCAACCTTTATGGAAAACAATGTGGTGATTCCTGAAATAACTAGAAATTGACCTTCCATACAACCCAGCAATCCTTCTGGGAATATACCTGGAGGAACTTAAATCACTCTGCAAAAAAGATACCTGCACATGCATGTTTATTGAAGCACTATTCACAGTCACAAAAACATGGAACCAACTGTGCTGCCCATTGAAACTGTATTGGATAAAAAAAAATGTGGTACATATACGTGATGGAATATTATACAGTCATAAAGAAGAACAAAATTATGAACTTTACAGCAACTTGGATTGCTTAAGTGCCTGTAATACTCAGTGATTTATCACAGAAACAAAGAACTGAGTATCACACCACATGTTCTTACTCATAAGCGGACATTTATAATACTATAAGAAAGGGATTTGAGCCGGGCTCGGTGGCTCAGCCTGTAATCCCGCGCCTTTTGGAGGCTGAGGTGAGTGGATTGCCTGAGCCCACGGGTTCAAGACCCGCCTGGGCAGGCGAGACCTCATTTCTACAATAAATCAAAAAATTAGCTGGGCATGGTAGCGCATGCCTGTAATTCTGGTTACTCGGAAGGTTGAGGCGGAAGGATCGCTGGAGCCCAGTAGGTCGAGGCTGCGACTGCACTCCAGTCTGGGCGACAGAGTGAGACTCCAACTCAAAAAAAAAAAAAAAAAAAAAGAAAGAAAGGGATTTGTAGTAGTTGGAAGTTACCAGGGAAGGGAGGGGTACATAACGTCAATAAGGGTTGCTGATCTCAAACCTGGCAAAGTGGGAACCAAAGGGAGGCCCAAATTTGCCTGTATGATGACCCCATGTATACATAATCCTGAATTGTACCCCACATCTTTAAAACATTTTTTCACCTATTAAAAAAACAACAACAAAGACTTCCTGCCTCTTACCTAGAGGACACCAGTGCTCTGGTTCCTGTGGGGTAGGCTGAAGGTAGCAACTCCATGAGGAGACAAAAAGGACTTCATCTTAAATGCTGTGTTGGCTTTTGATTATCCCCAGTCCCATGAATGTCTCCTGATTTCTACTTTAATTATTGTCTCTAATGTAAGAACATGTACTGCTTTCAGATTAAAGCAACCTTGATGTTATGGTACACACACACACACACACACACACACACACACACACACACACACACACATACACACAAAGAAAAAATTTACGAGGTCTGACAATTAATGAGCTCATCCTAGAAAAAGTGCTACATTGCTGAATATCACTATGTTCACCTTTGAAGTATTTCCCTTGGGAAGCTTTGCACTGACACCAGTACCTAGTCCACTCATCAGAGCAGTTTTGGAACTCTTTTTCTGGAATTGCCATCAGAGCTGCTGTATTACCCTTGATGTCCTGAATGCCATCAAAATGTCTTCCTTTCAGTATTTCCTTTATCTTTGGGTAAGGAAAAAAGTCATTGAGACCTGATCAGGTGAGTAGGGAGAGTGTTCCAATGCAGTTATTTGTTTACTGGCTAAAAAATTCCTCACAGACAGTACTGTGTGAGCTGGTGCATCGTTGTGATGCAAGAACTCCTTCGGGACCGTTTTTTCCATACACCTTTCTCACACCAAGATTTTCGGTTAGGATTTTCCTGACTGTCTCTCTGCCAATGTTTATTTGGCCTGCTATGCTTCTCACAGTCAGTCAACAATTTTGACAACATAATTAGACAAATTTTTGCAATATTTTCATCAGTTCTGCTTGTTACTGTCTGTCCTGATCTCTCTTCATCAGTGATGCTTTCTTTCCCTCAGAAAAATATTTAATCCATTTGTATACTGCCATTTTCTTCATGGTATTATCCCCATAAACTTGGACTAACATGTCCCTGATTTCACTTCCACTCTTGTCAAATTTAACAAGGAATGTATTGTTTATTCAATTGCTCTAATTCAAGCCCTGACATTCTTGTGATGGTACACAAAACCATGCAACAACATGCCACCAAGCAAGACACCACCACACATCAACACGAACACAGTTGTGAGACACTGATATAAGAAGGTTATGAAATTTTACCAAGTTATTTGTACAGTGCTGCCAATGTAAGCACACAGTGGCACACAGTGGCAAATTCATGAACTTAATTGTCAGAGCTCGTATACCTTGATGGGTGTTGCATTTCCCAGTTTCCTAAAAATTGGAAATTTTGAAGATTGTAAAACTTTGCTAGCCTTTTCAGATTGGTGTTGTTGGGACTTTACCTATATTTGTCAAACCTTACTCCATGAATGGGCTGGGCCTGATGGATTTTTCTGAAAGGCTTCTCTCTACCTATTCATATGGGCTAATAATGCCCAGGAATTAAAAGTCTTTCAAAAGTGTTCTTCACTAATGACTAGAAATTATAGCTGTATAGTCCTCTCTTATCTGTGGCTTTTTTTTTGTTTTTTGTTTTTTGTTGAGTTGGAGTCTCACTCTGTCACCCGGACTGGAGTGCAGTGGCTGCTCCCGGCCACTGCAGCCTTGACCTGCTGGGATTTGGTGATCTTTCCACCTCAGCCTTCCAAGTAGCTGGAACTACAGGCGCACGCTACCACACCCGGCTACTTATTTATTTATTTATTTATTGTAGAAATGAGGTCTCGCCAAGTTGCCCAGGTGGGTCTCGAACCCGCGGGCTCAGGTAATCCACTCACCTCAGCCTCCCAAAGCGTGGGATTACAGGCTGAGCCACTGAGCCCAGTTTGTGGTTTTGTTTTTTAAGGTTTTGGTTACTTGTGATCAACAGTGATGTGAAAATATCAAATAAAGAATTTAAAATAAATGAGGAAAGAAATTCATGTTTTAAATTGCAGAACATTCTGAGTAGCTTGTTGAAATCTCACACTGTCTTGCTCTGGCATGTCCCGGATGTGAATCATCACTCTGTCCAGTGTATCCATGTTGTAGATGCTACCTGCCTGATAGTCACTTAGTAGCCATCTCTATTATCAAATTGACAGTCACAGTATCACAGTACTTGTGTTCAAGAAACCCTTATTTTACTTAATGACCCCAAAGAGCAAGAGTAATGTTGTTGGTATGCGGTTCTATTTCATTATTAGTTATTTTAAAAATCTTTTACTGGTTTATAAATTAAACTTTATCATAGACATGTATTTATAGGAAAAACATAGTATATATAGGTTTTGGTACTATCTATGATTGCAGACATCCACTGGGTGTCTTGGAAGGTATCCTCTGTGGATAAGAGTGGGGCTACTATAGCAGTTCTCTCATTGTTGGGTGAGATAACACTAGATCATGTGTTTTGCATCATTTTTTGCCCTGCGTTTTCCCTGTGGGATTAGCTAGCTTAATGCATCTTCCTTTTTCTGTATCACTTCCTCTATGTTAGTATTCCTTTCTCTCCCTAAATAAACCAAATCCTCATTTCAGGTTCTAAAATTACTTTAATCCCAGGACACTAAAAAAATCCTCCTACTACCAAGAGGACTATGGAGGTCAACTAATCAATGGAGTCCTGTCTCAAGTCTATCTCACAGTAAATCCAGTGTTTCTTGGATGCATCCTAGAATATTCTCTGGTCCCTCATTGCATTGTCAGATACATGTATTTATCATTTGGCAGAAGTCTCACATTGATTACCTGACTTAAGAAAGAACCAAAATGCTAGGAAAAGGCAAGTGGAAGCCCCTGAAAGGCTCCCCTAGTCAAGGTACTAAAGGAAAAGCCATAATGCATCTGAGAGAAATGGAAGGTTTAGTGTCACCTCACAGACTTAGAAAATACAGATTTGGTGATCCATGTCATATCTTCATTCAATTAGCTAGTCTGGATCCTAAAAATACCAGATAGATCATGAAAGATCATGATAAATTACCATAAACTTAACCAAGCAACAGCCCCAATCGCTATTGCATCTGTGCAACTGTCAACACAGTAATAAAGGCAAATAATATCTTAGTATTATTACAAAAACAGTGTTGACCCCACAGAGCACCCTGAAAGTGTCATAGTGACCCCCAGGATATAATAGTGGGAGTAGGCACAGTTCCTTACATAGCTAAGCAATTTGTGTCTCAGTTCCTGGGAGAAAGATACTTCTATCAGGCTACACAGTAAGACTTCCACAAAAGCTAAAATTATAGCTCTTCTGTAGTCATATTCTCAAATAGGAGTACAGAACCATTTTGAAAAGGTATTCATTGTCAGTGGAAATTGATTATTATCATGAAAATATAAAGTTACTGCTACATAATGAAAGCAAGGAGGTTCACTGTGTTTCCATATCTACTGATTAAGCAGAACTGGCTTCATAAAAGCATGGTAACCAGGGGCTCAGAGTCTTCAAGAATTAAGACCTGGTTTATTCCAGATCATCCAAAGAATAGCTGATTATAAAAGTCTTGATTAAATGCTAGAAGAGATAATATCAATTACAACTTCTGGGTGAAACTGCAATGGAGCATGTTTCTTGCTCCACTAAAACTCTTACCGTGTATCTTGATTAAAAAAACTAACCTTGAAGAAGTGACGACAGGATAGAGCAAACTTAACTTAGCGTGGGAGTTGTTTTGAGCATTATAAAGGGTTGTCTGTAACAGACACTCTTAGTACTCGCTCACATATTCCAGGGCTTACCCTTATCAGTGTGCTCCAGACAACTGGCAACTGTCAATATCTGTATCTTCATGCTTGATTTATTCCAGAAGGTTACTCTCTATATATGCATACAAGGCTAGAAGTACTGTGCAATTAACAAACACCCTAAATAATATTCTTTAACCAACGCTAATAGGAAAGGGTATACAAACCCCCACTACCCTCTACTCTTGGGTGGGATTATAGCCGAGTATATGATTTACATCATTTTTTCTAGAGTTACTCCAGGATTAAACTGTGATACTCCTGTGTAACTTGCTTAATGGAGTACTCCTTATTGATTGCCTCCCATTGCTATCTAGTTATCACTTTCCCTTTGATATTCCTTGCATTTCCCAAATGAACTATTTGCACTAGAGTCTTTCTTTCAGGGTCTGCTTCTGGGAAAACTCAAACTAAGATTTTTCCTACCACTTCCCCCCCCCCCCCCCCCCCCGGGGGGGTTTCAGGCTCTTGGTCACTACTTGGGAATAAGAAAATGCCTTAGGGGTAAAAGCACTTCTAAATATCAAGTTCAATTCTCTGCTCTTCTTTACTCCCTGGATTCTTGACCCTTAAAGTCCTTACTGATTTGATAGCTCTCTGATGCCTTCAAACAGACTTTTAAAAATGTATCTAGCTATTACAGTTGTTCTCACTGGGAGAGTTGGTCCATCATAACTGTAGCAGAAATCAATTTCTTTCACAAATCCATATGTGAATTAAAAAAAAAACTTTAATGAGAACTAAGAGCAGTTACTTCCATAACATTTTGAAAACTCTCAAAAACCATTTAAAAAATGTAATATCCAATTTTATAGAAGTGAAAAATAACCAAGCAAAGCTCAAGTCATTCCTACATTATAATTCTTTCAATCACTTTTGACTCCTTGTTTTCTGCCAGTCTCTATGTATTTTGGGTATTTTCCTTGCTCTTGTTTTATGAAAAAAAAATAGACTTTTAGATTTGCTATTGTTTTCATCACATGTTCAAGGAGTAATTTTCTGGTTTTCAAGGATCATTTGCTCATTTCTTTGAGGGTAAGGGAGCAAGTATGAAGCATTTGTATTTCTCTCAATTTTCTACCAGTAAATATAGGTAGTTAAAGAAGGGCACAAAATGGTATTTTACATGGAAAGAGAAACGTTAAGAGAATGAAAAAGTGCTTGTTTTAAGAGTTCACCATTAAGACTCATTCTGTGGATTAATAGAGACTTCACCAGTCTCCAGGGTTAGCGAGTCAACAATTTCATGAAAATTAAATTTACATAAAATATGGGAAAAATGAATAACATTTCAATCTTTGTTGGTAGCAGGTCAAAAAGTCACATCCCCACAGAATTTGGATCTCTGCTTTCGAGTGACTTTTATTGTGACCTCTTTTCCAGCTTTCAGTTTATTGACTTTAAGGTTTCTCCACGAACCTATCCATTTCTTTGCAGTGTTCAGTTCAGTTTTATACACTTAGGAAATTGTGCCTGTGAACTGAGTCAGTTATCATGCACCATGTGACTTGTCATTTATTGAAGGCTGTGAAGTTTGATTGTTTCCTGAAAAGTGACAAATTCTACCTAATGAATTGTCTCTAAATTAAGGAGTTGGGCACAGCATTGGCATTCCCCCATTTGTTGGTGTATGAAATGCCCTTTAACAACTGCTTGCATGTTGGAGATAAATGAAAGGGAAGACAAATAATGCCTTATTTATCACCAGCAAAGGTAACAATCTGAATATTTATCCCATAGTATCAAAAGATGATAAGAAAAAAACATGCCCAACATTATGCCAATTAAGTATAGGAAAATAACTTTTAAAGATTCTGTTTGAGGAAGAATATACTTTGCTGATATAATATTCATTTCTCCTCCCATGAGACGTACACTCCAAAGTCAAAGTGTATGAAAATATTGCCTTATTCTTCTGAGGTGGAGCATCTAAAATGCTATAAGAGTAATATCTAATGTGTGAAAACCAGGTAAAGGAAGCTATCTCATTGTCCCACATTCTATGTTTCCCTTTCTTAGTTGTATTTTTGTAAACATCCTACTTAATCCTTTCATTAGTACTCTTGCTCCAAACTTTATAATTCCTTGAGAAAGGAAAGAAATGTACAGCAATTAGTTCTTGCTCACCACTGAATTGTGTTTGCTTAACTGGCATACACAACTTGAGCAACTTGAACTCTGAAGCAGAATCTAAATCAGATGCTTTGAAAGATGGCAATGATCTTTCCTAAAATTTTTCTTGTGGGTGGTCATCCAATTGCAGCTAGAAGAACTGTCCAAAGAACTGCTTTGATAGAGTAGGTTTTTTTAATAAATTTTTTTTCTATATAGGGAACATGAAAGTATTATTACTTTTATAAATGACAAGTTCCTTCCACAGATCAGGCAGAATTTTTATATATTTATTATTTACTCAAAATATATAGAAACCTTATGTGCTAAGAATGTTGCTAAATGGTTAGTTTATAAAGATTAAAAAATAAACAATTTGCTTACAAAGAACTATCTGAACACTGGTAATTTCAACTTCTAAGTCACATATGTATTTTATTGGTGTTTGCCTTTCCAAAAATAAGTGCCAGATTTAAGACTAGGTATTTGTGATATGCTGCATGCCTATGACTCTGCTTATGAATACCATGCTACATATTTCTCTAAGCTTATATTCAATATTTATTTCAAAAGAATACCAGAATAGAAAAGCTATTGGGTGCTATCCTGAGATCAAAATGAGTTTTTGTTATTTTTATGCAATGTAGATCCAGAAACAACTGCCAATGTAGCATATACTACTCTCATCCCAAATGAATATATCTCCCTTAATATTAATTAACTGCTTAAAATGTACTCTATAAAACATTATTGCCTTTACACTCAATGATCCCATGAGGTGCTGCTGTTAATAATCTAATTTTGCAAGGAAAGAAATGGAGGCTATGGGGGTCTAATGTCACATGATCAGTCTGGGCCAAGACCTTAACTCAACTTCTACACTTTGAACTCTCTTGTCTTATGACCAAGAATATTTTGATTTGTGTGACGATTTCTTTTCAGTTTATGTATTATAGCTTTATAATGAGTTATATTCAGGAAACGTACCATCATTTGCCTCAGATGCCCATCAAAATGCTTGATTGCATTTTGAGTAGAGAACATCCCATACATTGATATTGCCCCTATATTTGGTTTCTGCCTGATTCTTAAATGTTAAGGGAAAATGAAATAAGGAAAGGAGAAGTTTGGTATGTAGAAGTAAATAAGTGCCTTAAGGCATCTGTGGGATCAGAGAGGTGTGTTTTAATATTGTAATCTGCAGTTAGTTACCTATTTTTTTCTGAGCATGACATGCAGGCATGTAAGATGTGGGATTTTTCTGAGTTATCCTGATTGGCTTAAAGCAATGAAGAGGAGAAGGGAAAGTGATGCATGAACAAAAGAAAAGGAAAGAGGGGGAGAAGTGGCATGACAGGCAGAGAGATAGGAGGGAAGGATCCACAAAAAGGTGCATATGGAGAGGAGCGATTCTGAGACCCCAGAGTGCCTGCTGGCTCTCTGGCAGGCGCCCATCTGTCAATAACCCCCTCCTGCTCTGGTGAGGAGGGAGAGAATTCATCCCCAGTTCCCTTTCTTCTACTTCCACATTGCTCTCTGGGGCTGGGAGAGGTGAGCAATTTGTTGCAAATGCATGATGAATTTCATTAAGTATTCACAACTGCTGTTAACATCACTAGAGACCTGCAAAATAGAAACCCAACATGCCCAGAACAGGTTTGACACACAGAGCAAAGATTTGAAATTTGCCAGAAATTAAAAACTGTGCTGGTAAATTCAGGTCCTTTATGATTCACTTTTTTTTCTGAGCAGAACATGATTTTATTGAAATAATGACAGTTACATGTTTTATTAATGTGCTTTTTAGACAGGCTTCATAACATGATCTCATCATAAAATCCTAGAAGGTAATGGATTTATCATTCAATGAGTTAATGCAGTAGAAAGTGCTTTGTAGCCTGGAAAGTGCTAAATAAATATTAGTTGTTGCAATCATAATCCACATGGCATTTTGATGTATAGATTTTTTTATTTTAAATAAACTTTTTATTTCAGAACAGTTTAGGATTTACAGAAAATTTGTGAAACAGTTCAGAGAGTTTCCACATAACTCACACCTAGTTTCCCCTATTATTAATACCTTACCTTGATATGGCAGCATTATTATAAGTAATGAACCAATATTGATACAATATTTAAGGTCTATATTTTATTCACATTTCCTTAGTCTTTATCTAATGCCCTTTTTCTGTTCCAGGATACCATCCAAGATGCAACATTATTTTCATGTTTCCTCTTGATTGAGATCCTCTTGATTGTGACAGTGTCTCAGTCCTTCCTTGTTTTTGATATTTCTGAGGACTAATGGTAAGGTATTTTGTAGAATGTTCCTCATTTGGGATTGGTTTGGTGTTTTCCTATCATTATACTGTATAGAGTCATGAGTTTTTGGAAGGATGTTCATAGAAGTAAAGTGCTATTTTTATAATATCATATCATGGGTACATACTATCAACATGACATCACTCTTAATGTTAATCACCTGGCTAAGACAGCATTTGTCAGTTTCTCCATTGCAGTTATCCACTCCCCTCCCCTGCTCCCTCCTATTCCATATGTTACTCTTTGGAAGAAAGTCATATGTATAGTCCACACTTAAGGAGCAGGGAGTTATGTCCTACCTCCTTGAGTGTGGAATAGCTAAATAAATTTATTTGAAGTTATTCTTCTCAGGAGATTTCTCCCTATTTATTCAATCATGTAATGTCATAAACATATATATTTTACCTTGTGTTATAATCCAATACGTTATTTTGTTGCTTAAACTATTCCAGTTTTGGGAATCATTTATGTTGACTCTTAAGTCCCTTTTATATACTTGCATCATTGTGTGTGAGGGTATTTTTTGTTTGTTTGCTTCTTCTGGGTTTTAGTGTTTTGTTTAGCTTCCTTACTTTCTGTCACAGTCTCATTTGGTAGATATCCTTTCTCAGCACTAGAATCAGTCATTTCTTTAAGAAGCCTTGGTTCTATTTATTTATTTTTAAAGAGACAGTTTAATGATAATGAAGTAATGCATTTCTTTTCACTTTTGTTTCCTTTCCCAGCTTATGTGATTGCCTTCCTGATCTTTGTAAAATGGCAACGCAGCATTTTGATACCACTTTCCTATGAAAAAATATGAGCAACAATCTAGGGTGAGAAAAAAATAGGCTCACTATCCATTCACAACTACTGTTAGTATATTTATATTTCCTTCTAACCTTTGTTCTGTCTATAACAACTAGATACAATTTTCCTCTATTAAATTAACAAGGGTTTTAAATCTGACAATGGCCTGCAATATTGTCATGAAAATGTATCTCATATAATCACAATCAGGTGAAACAAACATAAAAATGTTATGAACAGAGCATAAGATTGGTTTTTCTTATTGAAAAATGAAGAAAGAAACCAATATCTGAGTCATATGTGTGCTTGTTGGTACTAGAATATACTTCTCCACCTTCTCAGTTGACAAAGCAAGGAAATGTATGCATGCATACTAACTTTTGTATAGAAAAATATTTATAAATTTTTTATATGTAACTACTTATGTCTACATGAAGATAAGCATGAATTCCTATTGATGTTTGTAATCCATTATCACATGAATCATTCTGACCTTCTCTCTTTATTCACCTGCAAACTTTTGCTCCAATGGTGAGAAAACTGACACCCATCATTGTTCCATTCAATTGCTCCCATCCAGTTGTTTAACTGATTTCTTACAGATTTTAAAATTGACTATTAGTATGCATCTTGTGTCCAAGAATCAGACACCAAGATAGAATTAGAGGCATATAAGATTTATTGAGGGAGACACTTGGATGAAAAAAAGAAGAGAGGGAGCAGAAATAGGTAGGGAGGGTTTTTAGGCCATGATGCAGGTCATATACTTGTGAAAAGAAAAAGGGAAAAAAGGAAGAAAGGATCCATTTTAGGAGGAACTTCATACTATGGTGCTGCTCTGAGAAAGTCTCGCCCAGGACACTGAGGAAACTAGAGCAACTATTGCACATTACAGGAGATCCACACAGGGCAAAAATGGCCTGGCTCTGGTGTTCCCACTGGCCCAACCATTGACTGAGGGAAAGTGTGGCTTTTCTATATACATTGTGGCAATCTCAAGGTGCAGGAGCTGGTGGCTGTACAAGAAGATAAGAGCCAACCATCTCCATGGCCATCACAATTCTCTATCATCATATAGGTCTGTTATGGACTGATTTGTGTCACCCAAAAGTCATGTGTTGAAATTCTAACCTCTAGTACCTCAGAATGTGACTATATTTGGAGATACAGTTTTAAAGAGAGAATGTTATGTTAAAATGAGATCATTAGAGTGGATTCTAATCCAATCTGACTGATGTCTTTATAAGAATAGATTAGAATAAAGGCACACACAGAGGGAAGACCATGTGAGGACAGGAAGAAGACCGTCATTTACAAGCCAAGGAGAAAGGCCTCAGAAGAAACCATCTTGCTGACACTTTGCAGACTTCTAGCCTCCAAACTTGTGAAAAGATAAATTTCTGTTGTTTAAGCCATGAGTCTGTGGTACTTTGAAGTTCTACCAAGGATATAGGGTCCTAACATTTAAAAGTTTTTAATTATAAAAAAATTTAACTTAGAAATATTTAATTGTTTACAGTTAAAAAGCTGTGTTGTCTGGGATTTCTTTTGGCATATTCCAGCTAAAAACAGAAAGGACAGATGATAAAGAATGGTAAAATAGTTACTGTAAAAACTGTATTTGAGTACATGGAAATTCATCTTATTCTCTCCACTTTAGCTGTAATTGAAAGCTGACATAATAAATAGCTTAAAATTGTAACCGGCTCATTATTATTAATTATTGATAAATCTACTGAGCACAGCATGTCAGGATCTGTATGGATTTTAAAATGTTAAATTTAGAAAACCACAACAATAATTACAGCTAGCCATGGAATGTCAAGAGTTCTATAACACACGGTATGTAAGCTATTTTATTGGTTATGAAAGCCATGCCAATAGGACAATGAGATAGCTATTATTGGCCCTAATTAATACAACTGGTAAATAGCTTAGTTTGGACTTGAACGTTAGTCTACTTTCTTCAAAATCCATTATGCCCCATTTCCCATATTAAAAACTACTTTTATTGATTATATACCATTTGTCAAGCAGTTTTTTTGGTGTCATATATCATGAGGGGATGCCAAATTAAAAAAAAATTTTTACTGCATCTTTTAATATGGTCATATGGTTGTTCTAATTTATGTTGTTAATGTGGTAAAAATGCATTAATTGACTTTTAATAGCTTTATTTGGGTATAATTGACCTATAATTAACTGCATATACTTAAAATCCACAATTTATTAGATTTTAATATATGCATGCACCTGTGAAACAATCTTCACAATCAAGATAATTGCTGTTTCTGTCACTCCCAAAAGTTTCCTCATGCTCTTTGAAATCCTCTTTTTCCTGCCCTTTTCCCATTCTCACACCCACTCATCTGTTTTATGTCATGGTAAATTAGTTCATAATTTTTGGGGTAATTATCAACAAACAATGGTCTGCTGGTCAAATTTAACCCAATAACCTGTTTCTGTAAACAGAATTTTACTGGACCACAGCTACACTCATGTGCTTACCTCTCATCAATGGTAGCTTTCACCCTACAATGGAAGAGTTTCATTAGGACAGACTTTGTGGATTGTGGAGTCTAAAATATCTACTATCTTTACCTTTACAGAAATGTTTGCTAACCTCTGTACTAGAACTGTATGTGAAGGAATCACACTATAGGTACTCCTTTTTTTGTATGGGCTTCTTTTACTTCACATGATTATTTTGATATTCATCCATATTGTTGTATGTATGAGTAATTTATATTTTATAAAACGCTTAGCAGTATTCCATGGTAAGAATACACTGGTAGGGAGGGGCATACCTCATCAACAAAGGTACTTGCATAATTAATACTTGTATACCTAACCCTGAATTGTCCCCCACATCTTTAAAATAAAAACAAACAAACAAACAAATAAATTAAAAACCCCTGTTAGGAAACACACACACACACACACACACACACACACACGTACACACACACTCAATACAGCAATGTTTTACTATACATTCACCTGTTGATCAACATGGGATTGTTTTAGACTATTACACATTAAATTTCTATAAGCAATAAAGTCCATGTCTTAATATGGATCAATACTATCTTTCTCTGGGAAAACAATGCAAAACACAGAAATGGAACACCTGAATTATATGGTAGGCGTATATATTTTGAGTTGGAGTCTCACTCTGTTGCCTAGGTTGGAGTGCAGTGGCATGCTCATGGACACCACATCCTCAACCTGCTGGGCTCAGGCGATCCTTTTGCCTCAGCCTTCCAAGCAGCTGAAACTACCGGCACACACCACTATGCCCAGCTAGTCTTTCGATTATTGCAGAGATGAGGTCTCGCCAAGTTTCCCAGACTGGTCTCGAATCCCTGTGCTCAGGCAATCTTCCCACCTCGTCTTCCCAAAGTGTTGGGATTATATGTGTGAGTTATTGTGCCCAGCTGGTAGGCATATATTTAATTATTTAAGAAACTGCAAAACTGTTTTCCAAACTGCTTGTATCATTTTATATTTCCACCAGCAGTATAGTAGAGTTCCAGTTCCTTCCTAACAATTGGTTTGGTGAATTTTTTAAATTTTAGTCATTCTCATAGATGTGTTATTGTAGTTTAATTTGGATTATCCCAGTGACTAATGAGGTTGACTATATTTTCATGTGATTATATGTTTTCTCTGGTAAAGTGTCTAAAACTTTTGCCATTTTTTACTTTGTTGTTATTGACTTTTGAGAGTTTAAAAAAATATAATCTCTATACAAAGCCTTTATTAAATATATAGCTTCTAAATATTTTTCTTTATATGTGGCTTGTTTTTTCATTTTCCTAATAGTGTCATTCAATGAGTAAAAGTTTTAGTTTTCATAAATTTTAAATTATTATTATTTTTATGGATGATTATTTTATATTTATACAATTTATCTTTAGTTAATTTTATATACAGTGTGAAACATGAATTGAAGTTGTCTTTTATGTGTATATTAAATTGTATCAGTTTTATTTATTGAAAAGACTAATGTTTTCAATTGAATTGAATTGTTTTCTTCACCTGTGTTTGATCAATTTCTCATGTATGTTTGGATCTATTTTTGGTTAATCTGTTCTATTCAATTGATTTATTTTTAAAGAATAAGTCTTTAATTCAGGTAGTGTTATCCTCCAACTTTTTTTTTCAAAGTTTTTGGTTATTCTATGTCTGTGGCATTTCCACATGATTTTCAGAATTAGCTGGTCAAGTTATACAAAAAAGCCTGTGGAATTTTTTTAAAAGCAGGATTTATTGAGAGGATAGAAAAACTCCCAGATCAGGAGGGACCTGAGAATGTTGCCCGTCTATGGAATTTTTATTGGCATTTTTGTTAATTCTATAGATCAATTTGGAGGGAGTTGACATCTTAATAATACTGTCTTCTAATCCAAAAACAAGATAAATATCTCAATTTATTCAGATATTTAAAAATTTCAGCAATATTTTGTAGTTTTCAGCATATAGATGTTATACATCTTTTATCACATTTATCTTCAAATGTTTCTTATTTTCAGAATTAGTGCTATTGTTTTTAATTTCCAATTTCTTGGGCTAGTTTATAAAACTACAATTTTTGAATATTGATCTTGCATCTTTTATTTTACTAAGTTTAGTTTTTCATTTTTGTTTTTATAAATTATCTTGAATTTTCTAGATGAGAACATTTTACCTGTTAGCTAAAGATAGTTTTACTTTTCAAATCTGGTTGTTTTATATCTTTTACTTGCCTTTTTCACTGGCTACACCCTTCATTAAGTGTTGAGTACAAGAGGGAGAAGTAGATAATCTTGTTTTTTTTTTTATCTTAGGGAGAAAGCATTAAGGCTTTTGTCAGTGAGTATCATGTTAGTTATAGATCTTCCATGGCTATGGAGTTGAAGAAGTTCTCTTTTATTCCTAATTTGTTGAGAATTTTTGAACATGAAAGAGTGTTGAATGTTCTCTAGTCCATTTTCTCAGTTTTTTAAAATGATCATGTGGTTTTGTCCTTTATTCTCTCACTGATTGATTTTTGGAGATTAAACTCATCTTGAATTTGTAGGATGTATCCTACTAGGTGATATATAATCCATTTTATATATAGTTGAATTCAGTTTACTGATATTTTATTGTGGATTTTTACGTCTATATTCATTAAGGATATTGGTGTTTAATTTTTATTTTTGTGATGTATTGCCTGGCTCTGGTGTTAGGGTAATCTTAGCCTTATAAAATTATTTGAAGGACTTCCGGCAAGATCTCAATGGGGCAACCTGGTCTGTGAAACCCTCTGAAAAGGAGAACTACAGTGGGTCTCTGGCTCTCTCCCCGGCAGCTGTGGACCCCAACATCGCAGCCTGCTCTTCATACGGAGCTTGGCCGTTGCCACCACTGGGGCATCGCAGCGGTCTGGACAGCCACTGCAGTGCAGACGCCACTGCTGGTGCCGCCGCTGCCGGTAGCACACTGCACCACCCGGGCTGGAGGCAATCACGACTTCAGTCCTTGAAGCCCCTGCAGGCAAGATCCGCTGGGATTGCTGCCACCTCTCCTGCACTGAGACGTCCTGCCCACTGTGAGTCTCCTGCCGTGTGCCCCGAGGCAGGCATCTATCTCCAGTCTCTGCCGGTTCCTGTACGTCCCCCCCACCCTGCCTCTGGGGCAAGCAACTGAGATAGCACCACCTGCTGGCGATTTGAGGTAATAACACCGAAATGGGAGAAACAAGCTTGAAAAAGACATGGGCCGGAGTGGTGAACCAAGGGTGATCTGGACTGTCCTTCACAGCAGACCAGGGGCAACTGACCCTCACTGCAAACTAATTTACCAGCTTGAAAAGAAAGCTAGAAATCAGAACTGAAAGGACATTGGACTTAAATGAAAAGTCTCAGAGTGTGCTTGATTGATTCTGTTAGTTTAATGACTTAATTCTATTCCTACCGTATTGTTCCTTTTTTCCCCCTCTTCCTTTTCTTCTCTCTGTAAACCATATCTTTGTATAGAGGAACAGCACACCAATAAGGTGGTTGGTTAGCTTGTATGTTAGCATCATTATATGTTTTATTTTTTTTGGTATGGGAGTTGGTTCATCTGTAACTGTGGTCTATTGTTTTTATCTGTTTCAGTATAGGTCTCTCTCTCCATTTGTTGGCACACTCGTTTGTTTCCTCCCTTACTCCTCTCTCTCTCCACCCCCCTCTTCAACCCACTGTCTACTCCATTCTCTTCCCTCTGCTAACCACATTTTATTTCAGGGAGGAAACCTATAGCCCCACTGCATGGACAGATTCCAAGGCAGTGGGAAGTGGGTTCCAGATATCCATACACCTGTCAGCAAATACCAGGATCTGCAGATAGATTTTGAATCACAGCTCCCCCCTTAAGTAAATCTCAAAACTGCAAAAAGGACAACCCCCAACCTACAGTGCAACTCCAGAATTGAACAAAGTAAGAGGGCATACATAAAGAATAGGAGATTGAACAAACAGAAGTAAAACCAATCCCTCTACCCCTGAATAACAGAATTAAAGAAGATGGTGACATGGAGGGAAGGAAAAAGTAGGGAGGGGGAAAAACTGCACAAATGAAGAAAAACCAGAAGAAGAATATAAGTCTCACACAGACCCCTGGGAGATCAGACACTGAGAAAACAGATTCTGGAACACAAACAATGAAGAGCCCCCAGAATGACTGGTCACATGCCACAAACTCAGACATCAAGATATTAATGGAGAAACTAAAAAAAATTGTGGAGAGACAAAAGGAAAATAGGAAGGAGCTGATGTCAGAAATAACAGCAGTAAAGAATACTGTGATGGAAATAAATAACAAACTAATAAGCATGGAAAGCAGAATTAGCCAAGACGAAAGAATCTCGGAGCTCGAAGACCAAAACACAGAACTAACCCAAACTCTCAAAAGCATAGAAAAGAAGCTCAAAAAGACAGACCAAACCTGCAAGAGATGAATGATCACTTCAAGAGACCAAACCTAAGAGTAATTGGGCTTCCTGAGGCAGAGAGAGAAAAAGAAGCTACACCTGGAACAAACATTTCATGAAATCATTCAAGAAAACTTCCCTCATCTCATCAAGGATGAAAAAATTCAAACACAAGAGATTCAGAGAACTCCTGCAAGACAACAAATGAGAAGACCAACTCCCAGACACATAATAATTTGCCTAAACAAAGTAGCTATAAAAGAAAAAAATCCTAAAGGCAGCAAGAGAAAAAGGCCAGACTACCTACCGGGGAAGACCAATCAGAATAGAAGCAGATTTATCCACAGAAACCCTTCAGGCTAGGAGAGCCTGGAACCCTATCTTCAAAGTTCTAAAAGATAAATAATTTCAACCAAGAATAACCTACCCAGCCAAACTAAGCTTCATTAGTGAGGGAGAATTGAAATCTTTTCCAGCTATCCAATCCCTAAGAACCTATGCTGCCACCAGACCACCTCTACAAGAAACACTTAAGAAAGTACTGAACACAGAAGAAAAAGAAAAAAGACAACGACATTCTTCACAAGAGTACAGGCAAAAGATTAAAAACACACATGAG
>NW_007038344.1:22310-61747 GCF_000164805.1 Carlito syrichta
AAAAGACATAGAATGGCAATATGGATAAAATATCATCAGGCAACAATCTATTGCCTTCAAGAGACTCACCTCACTAGAAAGGATACCCACAGACTCAAAGTAAGAGGATGGGAAACAAAATTTCAGGCGAATGGAATACAAAAGAAAGGAGGAGTAGCGATCTTAATTTCAGACAAAATACCCTTCAAACTATTAAAAATCAAAAAAGATACAGAAGGCCACTACATAATGATAAAAGGCTCAATCCATCAACAAGAAATATCTATCCTAAACATATATGCACCCAACATAGGTATGCCAACTTTCATAAAGCAACTTCCTGGAAAATTGAAGAAAGATATTGACTCTGACACCATCATAATTGGGGACTTTAATACCCCACTCACAACCCTAGACAGATCATCAGGACAAAACATCAGCAAGGAGATCTGGAACCTCAATGTGACTTTGGACCAAATGGACTTAATTGATACCTACAGAACACTCCATCCAAAGACCGCAGAATATACATTCTACTCATCACCGCATGGAACGTATTCTAAGATCAACCATGTAATTGGCCATAAATCAAGCATAAGCAAATTTAAAAGGACTGAAATTCTACCATGCACCTTCTTGGACCACAGTGGAATAAAAACAAACATTGACACCAACAAAATACCCCCAAAACCCACAAAGACATGGACACTAAACAGCATGATGCTAAACAACTCCTGGGTCAATGATGAAATCAAAACAGAGATCAAAAGATACCTGGAAACAAGTGAAAATGAAGAAACATCTCACCAAAATCTCTGGGATGCCTTGAAAGCTATAGTAAGAGGGAAATTTGTATCCCTACAAACACACATGAAGAAAATGGAAGGAACACAAATTAACAACCCAACAAGCCACATAAAGAAGCTGGAAAAGCAAGACCACAAAAACCCTAATTTCAGCAGAAGAATCTAGATCACCAAAATAAAAGCCCAAATCCAGGACATAGAAGACAAAAAGATAATACAAAAAACCAATGAAACAAAAAGCTGGTTCTTCTAAAGGACAAACAAGATCAATGGTCCCCTAGCTAGACTGACCAAGAAAAAATGTGAAAAAACCCAAGTAAGCACAATCAGAAACACAAAAGATGAAGTCACATCTGACCTTGAAGAAATACAAAAGATCATTAGCGACTACTATGTACACTTGTATGGAAACAAACTTGAAAACCTTAAGGAAATGGAAAACTTTCTGACATTACACAACCTACCTAGGTTGGAACAAGAAGAAATTGAAACCCTAAATAGATCAATAACAATCAGGGAAATTGACTACATAATAAGAAAACTTCCTACAAAAAAAAAGCCCTGGTCCAGATGGCTTTCCAGCAGAATTCTACAAGACATTTAAGGAGGAGCTGATACCAATCCTACTGAAGGTATTCCAGGCGATTGAAAAAGATGGAACTCTCCCCAAATCATTTTACAAGTCAACATCACATTGATACCCAAGCCAGGTAAAGATCCAACAAAGAAAGAGAACTACAGGCCAATATCTTTGGTGAACATAGATGCTAAAATTCTCAACAAGGTCCTAGCAAACTGAATTCAGCAATACATCTCAAAAATCATCTATCATGACCAAGTAGGCTTCATTCTTGGGATGCAAGGCTGGTTCAACATTCATAAAACCATAAATGTAATTAAATACATCAACAGATGTCAAAACAAAAACAAATAAGTGGAAAAATATCCCATGCTCATGGATTGGAAGAATCAACATTGTGAAGATGTCCATCTTACCTAAGGCAATCTACAAATTTAATGCAATACCCATCAAATTACCAGCAGCATTCTTCTCAGACCTAGAAAAAACAACACAGGAGTTCATATGGAAACACAAACGTCCAAGAATAGCCAGAACAATTCTCAGCCAAAAAAAAGCAGGTGGTATCACATTACCAGACTTCAAACTTTACTATAAACCTACAATCATCAAAACAGTTTGGTATTGATATAGGAACAGGCATACAGATCAATGGAACAGAATTGAGATTCCAGAAGCCAAACCTCAATTTCTCAACCAACTCATCTTCGACAAAGCCTCCACCACCTACCACTGGGGAGTGGAGAACCTATTCAGTAAATGGTGCTGGGAAAACTGGCTGACCACATGCAGAAGATTGAAACAGGACTCCTATCTATCCAAATGGATCAGAGACCTAAATGTAAAACCTCAAACCAAAAGAACCTTAGAAAATGAAGGAAATACCCTCATGGAAATCAGAACTGGCATCCAATTCCTGAACAAAACCTGAAACCCACAGGTCATAAGAGAGAAGATAGACAAGTGGGACCTTATTAAACTGACAAGCTTCTGCAAGGCCAAAGAAACCATCAAGAGAGCAGGGAGACAGCCTACAGACTGGGAAAAAATATTCGCCAACACCAGGTCTGACAAAGGGTTATCATCTTGGATCTACAAGGAACTAAAACATGCTGAAAAGAAAAAAAACAAACAACCCCATTATCAAATGGGCAAAGGTATGAACAGACACTTCACAAAAGAGGACACCAAGCAGCCAACAAACACATGAAGAAATGTTCAACCTCACTAATCATCAGGGAGATGCAAATCAAAACCACACTGAGATACCACCTAACTCCAGCCAGAATGGCAATTATCAACAACTCAAAAAATAACAGCTGCTGGAGTGGGTATGGTGAAAACGGAACACTTATACACTGTTGGTAGGAGTGTAAACTAATGCAACCTCTGTGGAAAGCAATGTGGCGATTCCTAAAAGCTCTAAATATCAACCTCCCATATGACCCCGCAATCCTCCTGCTGGGAATATACACTGAAGAACTCAAATCACTCTATAAAAAAGATACCTGCACACGTATGTTTATCGCAGTGTTGTTCACAATAGCAAGAGCCTGGAAACAACCATGCTGCCCATCAAAAGAGGACTGGATTAAAAAAATACGGTACATATACACGATGGACTACTACGCAGCCATAAAAAAGAACAAAATCATGAATTTCACAGCAACCTAGATGGAACTAGAGTCTATAATACTGAGTGACTTCTCACAGAAACAAAGATCCGAGTATCACATGTTCTCACTCATATAATGGACCTTGAACATCCAATGTAATACTGTAAGAAAATGACTGACAGTAGTGGGAAACTATGGGGGGGGGGAGATGGGGTTAACAGTCGCAAATATCTGTCTGGGGATGGGGAAACACCTCTTATTAACAGGGTGCCTGAATGAAACATAATTGTACACCTAACCCTTAACTGTACCCCACAAAACCATAATAAAAATATTGATTATGAAAAAATAAAAATATAAAAATAAAGTAAAATAATTTGAGAATTGTTACTACTTCCTTGATTTTGTGAGCTATTTGGTGAAGGATTGATATTACTTTTTCTTTAAATATTTAATAAAATTAACCAGTAGAGCCACGTAGCATGAAATTTTCATTGTGGGAAGATTGTCAATTGCTAATCTGAGTTCTTGTAGCAGATCTATTTAGTTCTCCTTGAGTAATTTTTTTTGAAAATTTGTTTTTCTAGGAATTTGTACATTAAATATAAATTGTCCAATTTGTTGGCATAAAGTCATTTTTAGTATTCACAGGTAATCTTTTATATATTTATTTTTTAACTTTTAACTTTTTTATTTTAAGGATGTGGGTACAATAAGGGTTAGATATACAAATGTTCATTATGCAGGTACCCTTGTTGATGAGGTGTGCCCCCCACCCCTGGCAGTTTCCCACTACTGCCAATCCCTTTCTTATAGTATTGTTCAAGGTCTGCTTATGAGTGAGAACATATGGTACTCTGTTCTTGATTTCTTTGATAGATCACTGAGTATGATCGACTCCAAATCCATCCAAGTTGCTGTGAAGTCCATATGTTTGCCTTTCTTTATGGTTGCATAATATTCCATTGTGTATATGTACCACATTAAAAAAATCCAGTCCAGCTTTGATGGGCAGCATGGTTGGTTCTATGTTTTTGCTATTGTGAATAGAGCTGCAATAAACATGTGTGTGCAGGTATCTTTTTGGTAGAATGATTTGAGTTCCTCTGGGTATATTCCCAATAGGGGGATTGCTGGGCTATATGGAAGGTCAATTTCTAGTTCTTTCAGAAATTGCCATACTGTCTTCCAAAGAGGTTGCATTAGTTTGCATTCCCACCAGCAGTGTAGAAGCGCTCCTTTTTCTCCACATCCTTGCCAGCATCTGTTGTTGTTTTATTAATGATGGCCATTCTTACTGGGTTTAGGTGGTATCTCAATGTGGTTTTGATTTTCATTTCTCTGATAATTAGTGAGGCTGAGCACTTTTTCATGTGTCTGTTGGCTGCCTGTATATCTTGTTTTGAGAAGTGTCTATTCATTTCTTCTGTCTACTTTTTAGTGGGGCTGTTTGGTTTTTTCCCTTTCATCCCGTTTGAGTTCCTTGTAGATCCTAGATGTTAGGCCTTTATCAGCTATACAGTTGGCAAATATTTTTTCCCATTCTGTGGGCTATCTCCCTGCTTTCTTGATAGTTTTTTTTTTTGCTTTGCAGAAGCTTTTCCATTTGATAAGGTCCCACTTTTCTATCTTACCTCTTATGGCATGGCCACTTGGGGTTTTGACCAGGAATTGGTTGCCAGTTCCAATTTCACTTGTGATGTTTTAGTGGTTTGTAGGATTAGTGGTGATGTACCTTCTTTCACTTCTAATTTGTAATTTGCATCTTCTGTGCTATTGTTTTGGTCAGGTTAATCCAGTGTTTCTCAGCCTTTCTCTTTAGGCCCTCTAAAAAGCTTTCTGGACATTTTTTTCCCCTCTGTCCTCTGACAGTCACTTCAAGTGAAATTTTAACATCATAATTATCATGCATATTTTTTATGCACTGTGATCTATGTAGACCTCAGAACATTGTAATAACTAAGTTATTTTGTCTTTCAATAAACAACTTTGATAATGCACAGTCTAGCAAAAGATGTGTCAATTTTGTTGACATTTGCAAAAAATCAACTTTTGTTTTTGTTGAATGATTCCTTTTGTTTTTTCTGTTTTCAATTTTATTAATTTATGTTCTAATTTTTTAAAAAAATTATCTCTTCTGCTTATTTTGTTCAGATTGTTCCTATTTTTTTTGTTTGTTTCTTAAGGTAAATGATTAGGTTACTGGGTGATATTGTTCTTGTCTTCAAATATTATTTCCCTTTTTTTATTATTTTGCTTTACTTGCTTTGTTTTGATTTATTGTGGCTTTGTTTTTTTATAAATGATAAGGAAATTTAGTATTATTTCAATTTTTTATTTTATAAGATGTGAGGTACACTTCAGGGTTAGGTATACAAATGTTCATTATGTAGGTACCCTTGTTGATGAGGTGTGCCCCTTATCCCCTGGCAGTTTCCCACTACTGCCAATCCTTTTCTTATAGTATTACAATAATTGTTCAAGGTCTGCTTATGAGTGAGAACATATGATACTCAGTTCTTTGTTTCTGTAATAGATTACTCAGTATAGCCTCTAAGTCCATCCAAAGTTGCTATGGAGTTCATAAATTTGTCCTTCCTTATGTGTGTGTAATATTTCATTGTGTATATGTACCACATTTAAAAAAATCTGGTCCTCTTTTGATGATTGGTTTCATGTTTTTGCAATCATGAATAATGCTATAATAAACATGCATTTGCAGGTAGCTTTTTCATAGAGTGATTTGAGTCCCTCCAGGTATATTCCCAGTAGGGGGATTGTGGGATTGTATGGAAGGTTAATTTTTAGATCTTTTAGAAATTGCCAAACTGTTTTCCACAGAGGTTGTACTAGTTTACACTCCCACCAACATTGTAGAAGTGTTCCCTTTCCCCTGAATCCTTTCCAGCATCTGTTTTTTTTTTTTTTTTTTTTAGTTATCGATGATGGCCATCTTGACTGGAGTTAGGTGGTATCTCAGTATGGTTTTAATTTGCATTGCTTTGATGACTAGTGTGGCTGAGCATTTTTTCATGAATCTGTTGGTTGCTCATATATCTTCTTTTGAGAAGAGTCTATTTATATCTTTTGCCCACTGTGTAATGGAGCTGTCTGTTTTTTTTCTTTTTGGCACATTTGAGTACCTTGTGGATTCTAGATGTTAGGTCTTTGTGAGATATAGTTGGCAAATTTTTTTTTCCCAGACTGTGGCCTGTCTCCCTGCTCTCTTGATGGTTTCTTTGGCTTTGCAGAAGCTTGTCAGTTTGATGAGGTCCCACTTGTCTATCTTTTCTCTTATGGCATGGGGACCTGGAGCTTTGATCAGGAATTGGTTGTCAATTTCAATTTCAGTAGTTTGAGGTTTTACATTTAGGTCTTTGATCCATTTAGAGTTTATTTTTGTGTATGGTGTTAACGTTGGGGTCTTCTCTTAATATTCTGCATGCGGTCAGCCAGTTTTCCCAGTACCATTTGCCAAACAGGCTCTCCTCCCCTTATCCCCAGTGGTGTGATGGAAGCTTTGTCGAAGATGAATTGGTTGAAATTGAGGTTTTCATTCTGGAATCTCTATCCTGTTCCATTGGTCTATATACCTATTCTTGTAGCAATATCATGCTGTTTTCATTATTTATAATAAAGCTTAAAGTCTGGGAGTGTGATATCTCCCACTTTGTTTTTTGTGTTTTTGGTTTTTTTTGAGGATTGCTTTGGCTATTTGTGGTTATTTATGTTCCTGCATGAATTCCCATATTGTTTCCAGGTCTGAGAAGAATATTGTTGGTAATTTAATGGGTATTGCATTAAATCTGTAGATTGCCTTGTGTAGAATGGACATCTTAACAATGTTGATTCTTTCAATCCATGAGCATGGGATATTTTTCCATTTCTTTGTGTCATCTTTGATTTCTTTGAGCAGTGTTCTGTAGTTTTCCTTGTAAAGATCTTTCATGTCTCTGGTTAGGAAGATGCTAAGGTATTTCATTCTTTTGTTGGCTATTGTGAATGGAATTGTGCCTTTTATTTGGGTTTCTGTTTGTTTATTATTGATGTACAG
This sequence comes from Carlito syrichta, assembly GCF_000164805.1. Lineage (NCBI taxonomy): Eukaryota > Metazoa > Chordata > Mammalia > Primates > Tarsiidae > Carlito > Carlito syrichta. The sequence continues at coordinate 29,346 of NW_007038344.1, forward strand.
GAATACAACTGACTTTTGCACATTTATTTTATATCCTGAGACTCTGCTGAAGTCCTTTATCAGTGCAAGAGGGTTTTTGACAGTTTCTCTTGGGTTTTCAAGGCATAGAATCATGTCGTCTGCAAAGAGGGATAATTTGAGTTCCTCTTTTCCTATTTGTATATCCCTGATTTCCTTCTCTTTGTTTTTCATTATAAAGATGTGGGGTACACTTAAGGGTTAGGTATACAAATGTTGATTATGCAGGTACCTTGTTGATGAGGTATGCCCCTCCCTCCCCTAGCAGTTTCCCTCTAGCCTATCACACCTTCTCCCCAACAGTTTCCCATTACTGCCAAACTTTTTTATAGTACTATAATTGGTCAAGGTCTGCTTATGAGTGAGAACATACGGTACACTGTTCTTTGTTTCTGTGAAAGATCACTAAGTATGATCAACTCCAAATCCATCCAAGTTGCTGTGAAGTCCATATATTTGTCCTCTTTATTGCTGCATAATAGTCAATTGTGTATATGTACTACATTTTCTTTATCCAGTCCAGCTTCGATGGGCAACATGGTTGGTTCCATGTTTTTGCTATTGTGAATAGAGCTGCAACAAACATACATATGCAGGTATCTTTTTTTGTAGAATGATTTGAGTTTCCGGGTATATTCCCAATGGGGGAATTGCTGGGTCATATGGAAGGTCAATTTCTAGTTCTTTCAGAAATCGCCACACTGTCTTCCAAAGAGGCTGCACTAATTTGCTTTCCCACCAGCAGTGTGGAAGCGTTCCTTTTACTCTACATCCTTGCCAGCATCTGTTGTTGTCTGTTTTATTAATAATGGCCATTCTTACTGGGGTTGGGTGGTATCTCAATGTGGTTTTGATTTGCATTTCTCTGATGATTAGTGAGGCTGAGCACTTTTCATGTGTCTGTTGGCTGCCCATATACCTTCTGAGAAATGTTTATTCATGTCTTTTGCCCACTTTTTAAAGGGGCTGTTTGTTTTTTTCCTTTCATCCCATTTGAGTTCCTTGTAGATCCTAGATGTTAGGCCTTAGTCAGATATACAGTTGGAAAAATTTTTTTTTTTAGTTAGAGTCTCACTCTGTCACTCAGGCTTGAGGGCAGTGGCATGCTCCTGCCCACTGCAGCCTTGACCTGCTGGGCTCCAGGGATCCTTCCGTCTCAGCCTTCCAAGTAGCTGGAACTACACGCGTGTGCTACCACTCCCGAGTTATTTTTGATTTGTTGTAGAGATGAAGTCTCACCAAGTTGCCCGGGAGGGTCTTGAACCCGCGAGCTCAGACAATCCACTCGCCTCGGCCTCCCAAAGTGCTGGGATTACAGGCTGAGCCACCAAGCCTGGCCGGTAAATATTTTTTCCCATTCTGTGGGTTGTCTCCCTGCTCTCCTGATGGTTTCTTTTGCTTTAAAGAAGCTTGTTAGTTTGAAGAGGTCCTACTTGTCTATCTTATTTCTTAAGGTATTGGCCTTAAGGTTTCTGAATAGGAATTGGTTGCCAGTTCCAAATTCCATAAGCATGTCTCATGCATTTTCTAAGATTCTTATAGTTTGAGGTTTTATGTTTAGGTCTTTGATCCATTTAGAGCTAATTTTTGTGTATGGTGATAGATAGGGCTCCTGTTTCAATCTTCTGCATATGGTCAGCCAGTTTTCTCATACCATTTGTTGAATAGTTTCTCCTTTCTCCAGTGATTGTTGTTGGAGGCTTTGTCAAAGATGAGTTGATTGAGGAATTGAGGCTTTGCTTCTGGAATCTCTATCCTGTTCCATTGGTCTATGTGCCTGTTCTTGTACCAATACCAGACTGTTTTGATTACTGTAGCTTTATAGTAAAGTTTGAAGTCTGGAAGTGTGATACTTTCTGCTTTGTTTCTTTTGCTAAGGATTGTTTTGGCAATTTTTCCATTTCTTTGTGTCATCTTTGATTTCTTTGAGCAGTGTTCTGTAGTTTTCCTTGTAAAGATCTTTCATGTCTTTCTTGTTGGATTGTTCTAGCTTGGACTTCCAATACTATGTTGAACAGGAGGGGTGAGAATGGGCATCTTTGTCTTGTTCTGGTTTTCAGGGGAAATGGTTCCAATTTCTGTCTGTTTAGCAATATGTTGACTGTGGAGTTCTTGTAGATGGCTCCTACTATTTTGAGGTATGATCCATCTTTGCCTAGATGTTCGAGGGTTTTTATCAAGAAGGGGTACCTGATTTTATAGAAAGTTTTTTCCTTGTCTAATGATATAATCATACGGTTTTTGTTTTTTATGTCTGTCGAAGTATTTAATTACATATATGGTCTTGTGGATATTGTACCAGACCTGCATCCTGGGGATGAAGCTTACTTGGTCATGGTGGATGATTTTTTGATGTGTTGTTGGATCTGGTTTGCTAGATTCTTGTTGAGAATTTTAGCATCTATGTTCATCAAGGATATTGGCCTGTAATTCTCTTTCTTTGTTGGATCTTTACTTGGTTTTGGCATCTAGTGAGGTTAGCTTCATAAAATGATTTGGGGAGAGTTCCATCTTTTTCAATTGCCTGGAATACTTTTAATAGGATTGGTATCAGCTCCTCCTTGTATGTTTTGTAGAATTCTGCTGGAAAGTCATCTGGTCCAGGGCTTTTTTTGCAGTAGTTGTCTTATGACATATTCAATTTCCTGGGTTGTTATTGGTTATTTAAGGTCTCAATTTCATCTTGTTTCAACCTGGAGAGGTGTGTGATATCAGAAAGTCCTTCGTCTCCTTTAAGTTTTCAAGTTTGTTTCCATACAAGTGTACATATTCATCTCTGATAATATTTGTATTTCTTTGAGGACAGTTGTGTCTTGATCTTTTGCATTTCTGATTGTGTTTATTTGGGTTTTTTTCTCTCTTTTTCTTGGTCAGCCTATCTGTGGGGTCCATCAATCTTGTTTATCCTTTCAAAGAATCAGCTCGTTGTTTTTTGATTTTTTTGTATTATATTTTTGTCTTCTACATCCTGAATTTGGGTTTTTATTTTGGTGACCTGAATTCTTCTGTTGAAGTTAGAGTTTTTGTGGTCTTAGGTGATTTTTTAGGCTGTTAACTTGTGATCTTTTCATTTTCTTCATGTGTGTTCATAGAGATATGAATTCCCCTCCTAGCATTGCTTTCATGGCATTCCAGAGCTTTTGGTAAGATGTTTCTTTATTTTCATTTGTTTCCAGGTATGTTTTAATCTCTTTTTTGATTTCTGTGCTGACCCAGGAGTTGTTTAATATCATGATGTTTAGTATCATATCTTTGTGACTCTGAGGGGAACTTTGTTAATGTTGATATTTATTTTTATGCTGCTATGGCCTGAGAAGATGCATGGCAGTATTTCAATCTTATGGAATTTGTTTATGCTTGATTTATGTTCAAGGATGTGGTTAATCTTAGAGTACATTCCATGTGGTGATGAGTAGAATGTATCTTCCGTGGTTTTGGGGGGAATTGTTCTGTAGGTATCAATTAAGTCCAGTTGGTCAAGCATCACCCTGAGGTTCCAGATCTCCTTGTTGATATTTTTGTCTTGATGATCTGTATAGGATCATTAGTGGGGTGTTTAAGACCCCAGTTATGATAATGTTAGAGTTAATTTTTTTTTTTAGTTTACCTAGAAACTGCTTTATGAAAGTTGGTGTTCTTATATTGAGTGCATATATGTTTAGGATGAAATTTCTTGTTTATGGATTGAAGCTTTTATTATTATGCAGTGACCTTACATATCTTTTTACATATTTGATAGCTTAAAGGATATTATGTCTGATATTAAGATTGTGGCTCCTGGTTTCTTTGTGTTCCAGTTGCTTGAAATTTTGTTTTCTATCTTTTTACTTTTAGTCTGTGAGTGTCCTTTCTGGTGAGATGAGTCTCTTAGTGACATTTATTGTTGCCTCATGATGTTTATCCTATTTGCCATTCTATGTCTTTTCAGTGGTGCATTTAGTCCATTCACATTCAGGCTAATTATTGACATGTGAGAGTTTATCCCTGTCATGAGGTTCTCATAGAGTTTGTTGTTGTTACTGCTGTTTGTTTATTTGTTTGTTGGATTTTTAAAAATTTTTGGGTTGGTTCATGTGTGTTTTTAATCTTTTTTCCTTCATTCTTATAAAGGACATTGTCATTCCTTTTTTCCTTTCTTCTGTGTTTAATACTTTCTTAAGTGTTTCTTGTAGAGCTTGTCTGGAGACAACACAAACTCTAGGGATTGAATGTCTAGGAAGGATTTTAATTCTCTATCACTGATGAAAATTAGCCTAGCTGGGCAGGTAATTCTTTGTTGAAATTGTTTATCTTTGAGAACTATGAAGACTGGGCTCCAAGCTTTCCTAGTCTGAAGTGTTTCTGTAGATAAATCTGCTGCTATTCTAATTGGTCTTCCCCAGAAGGTAGTCTGACCTTTCTCTCTTGCTGCCTTTAGAAATTTTTATTTTATACCTACCTTGTGTAGGTGAATCACTATGTGTCTAGGAGATGGTCTTCTCATTTGTTGTCTTGCTGGGGTTCTCTGAATCTCTTGTGTTTGAATGGTTGCATCACTGATGAGATGAGGAAAGTTTTCTTGGATAATTTCTTTGTATGTTTATCCAGGGTCATCTCTATCTCTCTATCTGCCTCAGGGATTCCAACTAATCTTAGGTTTGGCCTCTTGAAATAATTACTCATATCTTGGGGTTTTGTTCTGTCTTTTAAAGCCTCTTTTCTATGTTTTTAATAGTTTGGGTTAGTTCCATATTTTGGTCCTCAAACTCTGAGATTCTTTCTTTTGCTTGGTTAATTCTGCTTTTTATGCTTATCAGTTTGTTGCTTATTTCATTCACTGTATTCTTGATTTCTCTTATCTCAGTTATCAACTCCTTCATTCTTTCCGCTTGTCTCTCCTCATTTCTATTTATTCTCTCTATTATATCTTGATATCTGTGTTTTGGTTTGAGACCAGTCATTCTGAGAGCTCTTTATTGTTTGAGTTCTGCTTTCCATATTCTCAGTGTTTGACCTCCAGTGGTCTGTGTGAGACCCATATTCTTCCTTTGGTTTTTCTTCATTTGTGTAGGTTTTCCTCCCCATGACTTTTTTAAAACTTCTTCTTTAATTTTGTTGTTCAGTGATGGGGAGGGTAACTTTTACTTATGCTTTCTCAATCTCCTGTTCTTCCTTATTTAGATCCTCTGGCTGTGTTCTGATGCTGGACTGTGAGTGTGTGTCTGTTCTTTTTGTGGTTTTGAGATTTAATTAAGAAGGAAGCTGCAATTCAGAAACTATCTGTAGATCCCAGTATCTGCTGTCAGGTGTGTTACCCCCCTGGAACCCACTTCACACAGTCTTACAATCTTTCCATGCAGTGGGAGTATATACTTGTCCCCTGAAAGTAAAATGAAGTAAGAAAAAGGAAAAGAATAGAAAAAGGAAGGATGATGAAAGGAAGATAATAAGAAGAGGGAAATCAGGCAGGCATACCAACTAATGAATAAACAGAGGATCAAAGTCAGAAAAAATGAAAAAAACCAAAAACATACATACAATCATACAAAAAAAGCAACAACCCCCCTTGATGTATTTTCCCTCAAAAGTACCCATACACAAACAGAAAACCTAAAAAAAATTGAAATAACAGAAAAAAGTAAGTATGAAACCTAAACAAAAACAGAAAGAGGAAAGAAAAAAACGAAAACAAAAGACTAGCAAAAAACCAAACCAAAACAAAGAAACAAAAAACCAAAAAACAAAGCTTGCTCTATGGCCATTTCTGTAACTACAAGTACCTTTTGGCTGCTGTCTTCACATTAAGGAGCAGCAGCTCTGGTCTCTAGCCCCGCCCCTCCGTTCTCAGCACAGGGTTATAGGGTTGCTCTCAGCATTGGTCAGATGCTCCATGGAATACTGTGAGAGGTGGGTGGATCAGATTTGGACTCAACCGACTTGCTGATGCTGCTGTCAAGTCTCCCACTCAGATCTGACATGTCTGTGCCTATTCCAGCATGGGGGAGGGGCTTTTGTCTCTCTGAGTCCAAAGAAGAGGTAAACTCTAGGTCCCAGGTTGGAGGATGGGTGGAGCTGGACAGGGCAATGCAGGTCTCTAGCTGGTTCCGGGACAGAGAAAATGGCACCAGTTGACATCTCCTCACAGGTGGTGGGGCTCCGTTCCAGATTTCCACGACCTATTTTCTATATTGTTCCTGGGGCTTTTGCGGGTTTGTTGTCACAGGTGATGGTGTGGGCTGGGTGCCAGGTGATGAGAAGCAGCTGTTCTCTGCTGCCTTCTAGCAGGAGAGTCCAGAGAACGGTAGAAAATCCTGTGCACCAGGGGTTCCAATCTCAGGATCATGGAGGGGGGCGTTGCAGTCACCCCGGAGGAGAGCCCTGGGTGCATGAATCCTAGTCTCCCCTCAGATGGACTTTCACTCACCCACCAGCACATGCCCACTCACACAGAGAGTCTTTATGGACTCTCTGCTTTTGTGGAGACTCTCACAGTCTGATCTGTTCTGTCACCATCTTGCTTCCACTTCTATGGCTTTGCTTTTATTCACTTCAAAATATTTTATAATTTCTATTGTGATTTTTTTTTGTTTAGCCCATGGATAACTTAGAGAAATGTTTTCTAAAATTTTCTAATACTTGATGTTTTTCCAAGATTTTTCTGTTATCGATTTTTAATTCAAAGCAGTTTTTTTTTTTTAAGAGAACATACGTTGTATTATTTCAATTTCTTAAAGTTTTTTGAGACTTGTTTGATGGCCTAGCTGGCCTATGTCTGTCCTGAGAATGTCCCACACATCTCACAAGCAATGTGGGTTCTTGCTGTTGCTGAGTGGACTGTTCTAGAGTTATCAGTTAGGATATTTGTTTCATAACGTTTAAGTCTTCTATATCCTTGTTAATTTTCATTGTAGTTGTTTTGACCATTATTAACAGTGAAGTATTAAAGTTTCCAACTAACAGTGTTGAGCTATTCATTTTTTTGGTCATACCTGTCACTTTTGTTTTATACATTTTGAGTCTCTGTTGCACATGCAGAAACATTTTAAAATTATTTTTATATTTTTGGTATTTGAACCCTTTGTAGTCATGAAATGTTTCTATTCATTTCTATAATATTTTTGTCTTAAAGTCTATTTTTTCTGATATGATTGTAGCCTCTTCAGCTCTCTTATAATTATTCTTTGCATGGTATATAATGCTCTATCCTTTTACATTCACTCTCCTTGTTTCTTTGAATCTAAATTATATAGTAGTTTATTTCTTGTAGAAGTAGTTAGTTCTTATAGAAAGAATAGAATTAGATCATATTAAATTTGACAATTTTTTGATTGGAGTGTTTTATCCATGCACATTTAATGTAATTGCCGATATGGTTTTGGTTATGGATTTATGTCTGCCATTTTAATATTTTCCTTCTATATGTCTCATGTCTTTTGTATTCCTTTATACTGCCTTTACCATTTAATTCCCATGTTGTATTTTTTTACTGTATTTTTTGAGCAATTTTAGTAGTGTGTACTTTAGAGATTAGGAGGCCAATGCCTTATCCATTAGGCGACTGGGGCTTCTTACTTTAGAGATTATACTATGTATTTTAACTTGTCTCACTACATTTCAGAATAACATATTCACGTCCCATAACATATGTAAGCTTAGCTCAATTTTCTTATCTTCCTTTGTGCCATTATTGGCATATGCATTACGACTTTATGGGTTATAAGCCTACTAATAAGTTTTATAATTATCATTTAATATATTTCTATGAACTTTACATTAGTTAAGAAAAGACATATATATTGATACAATGTTTATTTGTCTAATTTCCTTTTATTATGCTGTTTATTTACTTATGTGTATTTGAATAGCCTACTGTCATTTCCTTTCAGCCTGAAAGATTTCCTTTGGTACTTTCTACAAACTTGCTTTGCTAACAATAAGTACTGCCAATCTTTGTTTATCTGGGGTTAGCTTTAGGTTTTTAAATTATAGCATTGTCAGTTGAAAATATTTTTTCCCCCAGCACTTTGAATATAGCATCCCATTACTACCATGCCTCCATTGTGTTTGCTAGGAAGTCATCTGCTAATCTTATTATTCTTTCCCAGCATTTGCACATGATGAATAGTTTTTCTTTTGCTGCTTTCACGTCTTTCTCATTGCCTTTCAGCAATTCAGCTATTGTATTAGTTTCCTAATTTTGCCATAGCAAATTACTACAAACTAGATGACATAAAACAATAGAAATTTATTGTCTCACAGTACTGGAGGCTAAAAGTCTGAAACCAAGGTATTATTAGGGCAGTGTTCTCTTGAAAGATCGAGGAGACTCCTTCTTTGCTTCTTTCTTCCTAGCTTCTAGTGATTGTTGAAAACTCTTAACATTTCTTGGTTTGCAGCTTTATCACATGGTTTGGGTGTGTAAGTATCTCTTATTTTATAAGGATACCAGTCATTGAATTAAGGCCCACCATAATCCAGTATAAGCTCACCCTAGCTTCATTAAATCTTAAAGGGTCCTATTTCCAAATAAGTTCACATTATCTAGTACTAGGGGTTAGGCCTCCAATGTTATTTTTGGTGACACAATTCAACACGCAACAACTATGCTATGTGGATCTCTTTTGTGTTTGTCCTATGTTGGATGTTTTATTTATCCTACTTGGGATATGTATCCTACTTGGGAGTTATTTTATTCATTTAAAACATGTTTACTCTGTATTTACTATTTTTCTGTCAGTGTGAAGTATTCTGAATTGTGGGCAAAAAACTTAATAGACTGAACCCTTATTTTCCTGAAGTTCACATTTTTTGCCTACAGGCGTAATATATGTACACAGTGGGTGCCAAAAAATGTATACAAATTTTAAGTATGACATTTGCTTAAAAGATGGAATTAATCAAATGAATGCTAGCATTATCATGTAACAGGACAAAGAAAATGGCAGAAGCACGGTTGAGTGAATGTCATACTACACATTGCTACTGTAAGTCAATTCAACTTTGAAAAGTTATACATAGATAACATCTCTTAAAATATGCATACATTTTTGGCTCTCTGTGTGTGTGTATGTATGTGTGTGTGTGTGAGAGAGTCTGTGTGTGTATGATAAAATCATATGTGAAAATTATAATCACTTTTAAGTAAATACAATAATATACTAATATATTGACAGAATAACTGCAGTGGTGAAAGGAAACTATTTTTGATGGAATGAAATATTTTTGAAACATGCTCATTGGGTTGCAGTATAAATTATGAGAAGAAGCCTGATGTGGTAATCTGTAAGATGTGTGTTTCAGCCAAAGAACCTCTGGGACAAGTAATTTTAAGGTGCTTAGAAGTGGTATGTCAAATGATAGACCTGGAACTGAAGTGGGGGGAAGAATTGTAAGCAGAGGCAAAGACAAGACAGGTCAGGAATTATTATGTGTATTAGAAAACTAATCACTATTTTTACATAGGTATGAGTATATAAGTAATATTTGATGTAAAATTCAGTAGTATGCTGAGATTACATTTCCATCTTTAAAGTTTCAATAACTCAGTTTTATTTCCACTTAATGGAGAAAGTTTTTAACTTTCAAATGAATGCTCTCTTTTTAATTCCATTAGTCTGTTGAAAGTTTTTAATATTCTAATTTCTAACTAGATATTTGAACTTTTGGAATGACAGACAATAACTCAGACTTTTAATTTTAACACTGTAGTTTGGATTGGCAAATGTTTTAGTTCTTTATATTGGTCTAAATGTTTCAAGACAAAGAGACAGGTTGCCAGAAACACTGAGCTTTGGTTTTTCTCTCACCTACTGATTGAAGTTAGGGAGCCTTAATGTGAGAAGAGAGGTTTTTATATTAAAAGTATATTAGGGCCCTTGACACTGAAGCCTGGTTAAAAGTTAGAGTTCAGTATCCTTATTTTTCAAAACTAAATATCAGCCACGGGACTTACAAATTATGGGGCTACGACAGTATATGACAACTGCAGCAAATTACAGAGCCTCAGTTTGACCTTAGTTTTTTTTTTTTTAATTGTAGAGATGAGATCTTGCCAAGTTGCCTGGGCTGGTCTCGAACCCACAGGCTCAGGCAATCCACTTGCCTTAGCCTCCCAAAGTCCTGGGATTACAGGCTGAGCCACTGAGCCCAGCCTTGACCTTAGTTTTTTAGTAAGCATAAAAGTAAAAGAAGATATTTATTTTCAGACATGAAAATAAATATCTAAGCAAGAATGCAGATAATGAGTTATTGATTTAGGGTGGATATTTGACAGGAGCAGACACAAACAACAGTATCTACCAGGAGAACATTCTGGATCCTTGTACAATGTCCCTGATAGTCAAAGAAGAGAAGGAGAACATGAACTCCCACAAATACAAACAAAGAGATTTTCACATACAATTGACTTGTCAAGAAGCATTTGATTTTGACAAATACATGACACTTTATTATTAGGCATCACAGCACTTAGATATTTATGGAAGTAGATTAAATTATTCTCCTAGAATATAGATAGATATCCTTCAAAGGATGCATATATACTGTTTTAATATCCATTACAGCAGAGAACTGAAACAAAAAAAGTATTTATCTTCCATGAAAATGATGCTCAAAAAAGGTAAACTGTAAAAAGAACCCTTGGGGAAAAATACATATATAAAAACAAATAAAGACGTTATTAACAGATAAAATGTACTATTTAAGTCTGTATTTTCTACTTTTTTTCTAGTTTGTATCTTACATTATCAGCAGTATCTTTTCCATCTTATTAAAAATGAATTAAATGCTCACCTCAAACAATGCTAACATATAAAGATATGCATATCCTTATGTAACATATGCATATCCTTATGCATAAAGATGCTTTGAAAATTAAATGAGTAAAAGATATTCATATGAATAGGGTATGAAGGGAAATATTTCAAAACAGGTTTCAATGTCACTAACAGAAAAATCTTATATTTCTCAAAGAATGATTTTTAGGTTTTATAAGCATCCATAACAGCAGAACCAAATCTAAAATAATTAGCAATTCTATAATATCATAAAATACATAGTAAACATTCCAAATTCTCAAATAAAAAATATCTAGATTTTTAAAAAATTTAAATAGACTTTATTTTCTAAAAGCAATTTTAAGTTCACAACAAATTTAGCAGAAACTATAGAGACTACCCATATAGTCCCTGTCTGCACACATGCCCAGCCTCCTTGCTATCAATATCCTACACCAGTGTGGTACACTTGTTACAACTGATGGGCTCATTATAGGTCCACAATTATCACACTAAGTCTTTAGTTTACATTAGGCTTTACTTGTAGTGTTGTACATCCTATGTGTTTTGACAAATATAAAATGACACGTATCCAAAATTTTAGTGTTACACAGAATAGTTTCACTACCCTAAAAATCCTCTGTGCTCTGTCTATTCATCCCTCTCTCCTCCCCTGACAAGCCTTTTTAAAAATAATGTCATATAGTTGGAATAATGTGGTATATAGACTTTTCAAATTGGTTTTATTTACTTAGTAATATGTATTTAAGCTTCCTCTATATCTTTACAAGGTTTAATAGCTCAGTTATTCTTATGTTGTTTCATATTCTCACCATCATTTGATGTTGTCGGCTTTCTAGATTTTGGCCATTTTAATAGGTGTGCTGTAATATCACACTGGTGCATTAACTTGCATTTTCCTCATGACAAGTGATTTGGAGCATCTTTTTATATTTTGATTTGCCATATGTGTATTGTTTTTGAGAAGATGTCTTCTAGGTTCTTTGTCTATTTTTTTATTTTATTTTATTTATTTTTAAAAATTTAATTTAATTTTAAAGTTGTGGGGTATAAGTAAGGATTGTGCACATAAGTGGTTTAGGTACAGGTAAAGATTTGGGATTCCCACTGGACCTCATCCTCACTTCACCTGGATTAGGATCAGGCATCCTTATTGATGTTATGTGCCCCCTCCTTCTCCTCAGCGTGTCCCACTACTGCCAATCTCTTTTTTGTAGTATTATGATAGGTGGTCAAAGTCCACTTATGAGTGAGAACATGTGGTACTCCGATCTTTGTTTCTGTGACAGATCACTGAGTATGATAGATTCCAAATCCATCCAAGTTGCTGCAAGGTCCATAATTTTGTCCTTTTTTTTATGGCTGCATGATATTTCATCATGTATAGGTACCACTAATTTTTTAAAAATCCAGTCCTGTTTCAATGGGCAGCATGGTGGGTTTCATGTTTTTATTATTGTGAATAGTGCTGCAGTAAACATGAGCGTGCAGGTATCTTTTTTATAGAATGATTTGAGTTCTACCAGGTGTATTCCTAGAAGAGGGATTGCAGGGTTCCATTGCCTGTTTTTTTTTTTTTTTTTGAGTTGGGGTCTCACTCTGTCGCCCAGACTGGAGTGCAGTGGCCGCTCCCGGCCACCGCAGCCTCGACCTGCTGGGCTCCGGGATCCTTCTGCCTCAGCCTTCCGAGTAGCCGGAATTACAGGCGCGTGCTACCATGCCCGGCTGATTTTTTGATTTAATGTAGAGATGAGGTCTCGTCTGCCCAGGCGGGTCTCGAACCCGCGGGCTCAGGCAATCCACTCACCTCAGCCTCCCAAAGGCACGGGATTACAGGCTGAGCCACCGAGCCCGGCTGCCTGTTTTTTAACTGTGTAATTTGGTGGATCCTTTTTATTGTTGAATTTTAAATGGAATAAAAATGTTTTTTTTTTTAAAGTCACATATGTCTTTTGCAAATATTTTCTCCTAGTCTGTGACTTGTCTTCTTATTCTCTTCACATTTTTTTGGTAGTACGGAAGTTTTTAGTTTTAATAAAGTTAAGCTTATTAATTTTTTTTTTCATGGATCATGCCTTTTGTGTTGTATCTAAAAAGTCATTGCCATACCCGAGGCCACCTATACTTTGTTATTCCTAAGAGTTTTGTACTTTTGTAGTTTTACATTTAGCCCTATGATCCATTTTGAGTTAACTTTTGCGAAGTGTGTAAGACCTGTGTCTGCATTCATTTTTTTGCCTGTAGATGTCCATTTGTTCTAGCACCACTTGTTGAAAAGATGATCTTTCCTCCATTGTATTGCCTTTATTATTTTTGTCAAAAAACAGTTGATTATATTTCTTTGGGTCTGCTTCTGGGCTTTCTAATTTGACCCACTGATCTATTTGTTTCTTCTTTTACCAAAACCTTATTGTCTTGATTACTGTAGCTTTATAGAAAATCTTGAAGTCAGATATTGTCAGTCCTCTGATTTTGTTTTTCTTCAATGTTGTGTTGGCTATTCTGAGTCTTTTTCCTTTCCATATAAACTTTAGAACTGGTTAGTCAAAATCCATAAACAAACTTGCTGAAATTCTGATTAGACTGAATGAATCACTTTTTTCTTTTTTTTTTTTTGAGTTGGAGTCTCACTCTGTTGCCCAAACTGGAGTGCAGTGGCCGCTCCCGGCCACCGCAGCCTCGACCTGCTGGGCTCCGGCGATCCTTCCGCCTCAGCCTTCCAAGTAGCCGGAATTACAGGCATGCGCTACCACGCCCGGCTGATTTTTTTTGTGATTTATTGTAGAGATGAGGTCTCACTGCCCAGGCAGGTCTCGAACCCGCGGGCTCAGGCAATCCACTAACCTCAGCCTCCCAAAGGCATGGGATTACAGGCTGAGCCACCGAGCCCAGCTGAATGTATCACTTTTAAATTATTTGCATCAAAATCTAAATATAGTTCAAGTGTTGTGAATTGTTTAAATATCTTTTAGTCTTTTTAAATTTACCAATTTTGTCTCCATGTCTCTTATCCATGTGATTCACTTATGAAAGGAGACAGTCATTTATCATGTATAGTTTTCCACAGCCTTAATTTTGAGTAGTCCATTTTTTCTGGTGACATTTAACATGTTCCCCTATTGTCTGCATTACCTATAAATTGGAATTTAGATTTACAGGTATAACTTCCAGTTCAAAAATTCAGGGCATAGTTACTTCATAGATAGCTGCCTTAATCACTTTTGTGTTGCTATAAAAGAATAATTAAGACTGGGTAATTTCTGAAGAAAAGAGGTTTATTTAGCTCATGCTTCTGCAGGCTGAGAAGTTCAAGGGCATGGCCCTGGTTTCTGGTAAGGGTCTTTGTACTGCATTATAATATGGTGAAAAAAGTTAAAAGAAAAGCAGACATATGCAAAGAGGCAATAACCTGAAGGGCATCCTGGTTTTGTAACAGCCCACTTTTGTGGGTAGTAATCCATTCTTACAAGAACTCCCTCACTACTGCCATAACAGCATCAAGCCATTTATGAGGGATCAACTCCCCAAACCCTAACGCCTCCTTATTAGGCCCTACCTCACAACACGGCCACATTGGGGATTAAATTTCAACATGATTTTTGGTAGGGACATAGAAACCACATTTGAACTACAGCAATGGCCTTGTCTATTTTCATTAGAAGGTATTCAGTATTTAGTTATCTTTCTCGCTGAAGTTAGCAGTCAAATGCAGAATAGTGATATTCTAATTCTACTATTTCCTCTACAATCATTAGTTGAAATATTTCTTTAAAAAACCTCTTTTGTCATCTGTAATACTCAGTGATCTATCACAGGAACAAAGAATTGAGTACCACATGTTCTCATTCATAAGCAGACCCTGACTGAACAATTATCATACTACTATAAGAGAGGGATTGGCAGTAGTGGGAAACTGCCAGGGGAGACAGCGGGGTTTGGGTGTGGGGGGCACACTTCGTCAATAAGGGTACCTTATCTCAAACCAGGTGATGTGGGGACCAAAGTAAGACCCCAAGTTTACCTGTACGATGACCATTTGTATACCTAACGCTGAATTGTACCCCATATCTTTAAAATAAAAATTAACAAAACAAAACAAAACAAAACCTCTCTTGTCAACTATTTGGTTACTCAATCATGTGTTTTATAAAGAAAAAGCTTGATATTTTCCCTTTATTTATCATAATAAAGTTGGTTCTTTGGCATCCTTTAAAGGACAAGTTTATTAAGAGACAGTTCATCACTAATCATAAAAATGACTTCAACCTTATTAGTCAATATTTTAAATAATGTTTGGCAAACAATTTTTGAATTCAAGTGAAATAAATTTTCTAGTATTTTCCTAGAAAAATATAATTTATAAAGCTAAAACCAGAATAAAAAAGAAATATTAATTGTTTATAATTGCTAGATAAATTAAAACTCTAAGTAAAAATCTTTGTCAAAAAGTCTGTAGTTCTACATAGATTAACCAGTGAGCTTTTACAAGTATATAATGACAAATATTGCAATTCCTATGCCAATTATTCCATTAAAGAGAAAAAAAGAAAATACTCTCAAATAATGTCTTGGCTTCAGTGTATCCTTGATAACCAAACCTGACAGGAACAATGCAAGAAAGGCAAATTCCAGATCAATGTATGTATAAATATAAATGCAAAATTCTAAATAAAATATTTATAAATTAAATCTAGTGAAATGCATACATGTACACACATACGATTTATATTTACAACAGTACATCATGAACAAATGAGGTTCATTTCAGTAATGCAAATTTGATTTAGCATTCTTAAAAGAATAAATAATTTAAACAATTAGCAGAATAAATAAGAAAAGTCAAATTCTCCCTTGAATAGAGAAACAAAGTTATTTAGTAATTTCAAACTCTTTCATGTTTAGAACATTTAGAATACTATCAATGGAATAAAATTTTCTTAGTAGCATAGAATCTACAAAATCCTAAATAACCATTCATTTTGAAACACTGAATGCTTTCATTCTAAGAAAGAGAATAAAACTAGGAGGTTTGCTATCATACTTCTATTCAGCATAGTGCTAGAGGGCTCTACCAATTCAGTAATGTAGACAGTGAAGTGAGCAGAATAAGGATAAAAAACTGTCATGACTTATAAATATGAATGTGTACATAGAAATTATTTTAGAAATCTAAATGTAGGGAATTAGAATATACTTGTATTTATTCTATATTTAAAATTAATATAACAATTTTATTTAATATTTTACAATCCTATAAAAAGGTGAATAAATACTTTTCCTAAGGTCTTTGTATTCCTTTAATGCTGGGAAAATCTGTGGCTTTTTGTTTTCAACTCAAAATCATGCATCACTATGTATCCTCTGTGTATCTCAAATGATTTTGTAATGTGTCATTTAACAGACATGAGGACAAAATTTACCGATTCCTTCTAAGGATTACAATTAGATTTTATGTAGACTAGAAATGACCTGCCATAAACAGATCTGGAAATGATGAAAGTTAGTGCAATACAGTGCACGGATAAGAACAAATAACATTTGTCTATCTTCAAGAACGGTGCTTGCTTCTGAAATTAAACCCAGCAGGTAGGAAGATTCTAAACAGACTTCAAATTGCTGAACATCTGCTCACCTTAGCACAATCTAAAACAGGGAGTGCATAACATTTTACAATGCTAAAATTCATATAATCTAGCTGAAATTATGAAACTATTAAATTTTTTTGGATGCTTGTTTCAAACAGACTCCAAAACATTTTCACTTTCAAGTCATAAGATACTATTAAACTGACCTGAACAGTTCTTTAATTATATTAAAGATCTTTTCCTAATTTAAGTATAGATTATTTCTTAAACTGTCTCAAAATGAAGTGTAAAATCAATAAACCATAGGGCAAATTATACTAAAGGGAGACAAAAATTTAGATTTCAACTTTAAGATGAAGTTGCTTGAATTTTTTTCTTTCATATATATATGGTTCTGTAACATGTCTTGGTTTACTGTAGATAAGAGAGGACCCCCTTCACTTTTGGGGTGACAAAAATACCCAAGAGTTTATTCTACTTACTAGTGCAATAGTTATTCAAAAGAAAAAGGGTTAGTGTTTCTAGTTTTGATAGCATAACTCACAGTCATTGCAAAATTTGAATGCTCCCCTTCTGTAGCAGGACTTTACTCATTTATTTTGCCTAGGTCCCAAAATATGCTTCTGGAATGTGAAAACTTCTAGGCTTAGAGAGTTTAAAGCACACTGGGTGGGCAACTGCCACAGATGGTTCAAAGGTTTTGTATTTCATAGCTAATTTCATTGCCTCAGTTCATCTTCTATGCAGAAAAAGTCATAAGTCACACTTCAGCTCTCAGGTCAGTCATCCTCCTAGTCATAGACAAAATGTGTTACTCATTCTATGACATTCACGAAGAGACAAAAGTGTTGGGAGCCAGCCATGGAGGCCCACTGAGCATTAGGGATCAGAGAGGGCCATGGACCTTGAGAACACTAGGATGCATTCGGGAGCTGTTGACTCCATTCCCTTCTCCCTTTCACACTTAGCCAAAAGGAACTCTGCTGACCTAAGCTGAAGGCTCTGTACCTGCGACACGCATGGCTCACTCTAGAAACTCATTGTTCCTGATTCCCATGAACTGCGATTTTGGCTTAGGTATTAGATATAATTTAAACTCAGTTCACATTTGAGAGCCTTTAATATGGTACAAGCTTCTTTATAAGATTTAGAAGTATATTTGTAGAATTAGTATATACTTATGGAGAGCTGATTTCAGCTTTAGATGGTATAGATGATTATCTAGAGTTACCAGAAATGGCCCAGCATGAACTCAGGAACGTGGCCCAGCGTGTACTTTGGACTGAGCTGCATTCTTTTAGACCGGTTTTAGCTACAGTTAGTGTAAGGGTTTTCTACTTATTATAGAAGTTGAATTTATTTTATTCATAGAAAGCATTGTAGAATAGGTCATGCTAAAGTCAGGGAATTATGTTAGTTCAAGCGTGATCAAACATGATATTTTGAGGTTTAATAAGAATATAGCTAACTTTAGAAATTTCATTGTTCCCATTTTCTACTATTGTGGTTTTGGCCTTAGTACAATTTACAGTTTATATTTGGGTTCTATTTTTAGAAGTTTTATTGCTGATGATCAGCTTTATATAATAGGATTAGGAATTAGAAATTTTTATAGAAATATAGATATATAGGATTTTAGAATACCCATTTTGTTAAGAGATTGTAATCAATTGTTCCTAGAAATGGCCCAGCATGATCTTTGGACTGGGCCACATTCTTTAGGAACTGGTTTGAGCTATAATTAAGACTTTTTATAGTGCAGGTAGAATTAGCCCGGAATGAAAAGGTATTAGGATTTAAGTTAGTCATTAGGTGTTGTGCATGCATAAGCTTTAGAAGTTATTGATTATTAGAATATTATGATGTTAGAATTGTTGTATTGCTTTTGAGGAACATTAACCAAGCATAAGGAACAGTGAGATAATTTTGGGATTGTTCTTCCTTATGCTTGGGAAAGCGCCTGGTGGGTGGGGGTTGCTCCTCATCCACCTGGCTTTGTGTTCATGTGAAAGTCTTGTGATTTAACCTGTGAAAATTTAGGATAATTTAGAATAAAGGACTTACGGTTTGTCCCATTAAATGTCTTTTGCTCAATCTGTTCAACAGTTGTCCATTTTCTTTCTTTCTCTTTATATCTATCCCTCTATCTTTCTTTCTTTTAATATTTATCCCTCCTACAGAACCGGCTTCTGTACTAGACAGAGTCCAGTCTCTTTCTTTCTTTCTTTTATTATCTATCCCTTCCAGTTTCGCTGTCGCCACCACATCTTTCCAGGGACTCCCCAAAACCTGCAGGGGTTGGCCCCCTGCACAAAAGTATAATGATAAATGGATCAGTGATTGCCAGAGTTTGAGGGGATGAGGGTGTGGCACTGAAGGGACATCACAGGGATTTTTTTCCTGGGGTGATAGAATTGTTTGTATCCTGATCACGATAGTGGTTACATGAATCCATACATGTGTTAAAATTCATAGATGTGTACACGAAGAAGTCCATTTTACTGTATGACAATTTTTAAAATAAAAGAATATAAATCATTCGTAAAAGAAAATTCAGAGTGTCATTATTTGCAGAGAGGTTCTGTAGCTGACCTCAGATCTACACCCACACAATCCAGTTAAGTAAAAAGTTTTCTAAGCACAGGCTTTTGATGCTCCTATGTGTCTTAAACAGGGTTATTTAAAAGCATGTTAAGGCAATTATCCCCTGTTGATGCCTAGGAGAAGAAAAAAGCTGCTTTTTAAAAAGCTTTTAAACAACATTTAAAGCAATAAACAGCCTTTGAAAAAGCTGCATTTTTTTCCCCTTAAAACACCTCCTCCCCCCACCACAAATGGTGCTTTTGTTGGTGCCTATCCGAGGTTGCCCGGGAAAGCAATATGAGTACGTCCAAAATTCTTTGATTTAATGTAACATTGATTTGAGATTGTCCTTTCTCCCTCCCCTTTTTCTAATCTAGTAATGTGAAGATCACATATCTGTATCGTTTTTCAAAGAGTATCAGAACAAAGAAAAATTTTGCCCTTGATTAAACAGCAATATAGTAAAGGAAGTTTAAGAGTCATGTGACTGGTTTTTGTTGCATTATATCTTTTATATTTGTTACTTCAAACTTTATTCTAAAGTTGAGGCTTATCACAGTAGAAAAGTAGAGATAGCTTGAAGCAGAAGTATGCTTCTATAATTTGCCCAGGAGAATAAAATAATAAACTTATTAAATTCTAAAAGTTATGTCCTGATAATTTATTCATAAAATATAATCTGTATAAGAATGTTTATGACAAAACTGCATGCATGGCTATAAAACCTGAAGTAAAATCAACAAACTGAGTATCATGAAACTTTTATTGGGGACTTCAGCAAATTTTTTTTTGCACTCAACCTTTTATCTTCATGAGGAAAAAAGGTAGTCAACCTTCTTGCTCATAAAATAGCAAAATTGTAAAGAACCAATTTATGCTTTTGTTTTTACACAAATTTATTTTGGTGAAATGAATATCTGAGTTTTCTTTAGCTAAAATGAGTTATTTCCTAGCTAGAAACATAGATTTTTCCTTAGAACCAACCCAAATGCAATGAACTTTGCAGATTTATACATGGTCCAAACCCTTCTTGGCTTGCACTTTTCATGGGATGTGTTAAGGTGCTAAAACCCAGATTACTCAATGCTTTTCCTTATACCAATTCCCTCTATTTTAGGAGTTTGAGAATTGAAAATTTAACGCAATGAGACTTGGTCCAAAATCCAAATAGGAATATCTTTACTCTTTGATTCCTTTCTGGATTTCCCTGGGCAGTTCATTAAAATATTTCTGTCGACACGTTGCATAACCTGCCTGAAAATATTGCTTATATTTATTTAAAGTCATAACTGGGCTGCTGCTTTTTCCCAATGTTAAATGATTTTTGAAAATAAAAAGTTAATGACATATGGTGTTCTAAGGAAACATATTCATATATAAAAAATACTACTGTGTTATAATTTATGACATGAACACATAGTTGACATTTGTGAGACATAAGGACCTGCAAGGTAAAATGGAAAGAAATGGGATTTGAAAAATAACTGGAATTTTCTTCAGAACTGATGATTGAGAAATCAGAATAAAAAAATGGGCAAAATATATTATAGTTAGAAAAAGGTAACATATAGATGAACTATATAACTAAGTAGATCAGCATGGAAACTGGCTTGTTCATCAAATCCCTGACTTTTATTAAAAGTAATGTGATTTGCCTGAATTAACTGGTGTGTTTAAGGCATAATTTTCTTTCAGTAAAATTAGATAATAGTAATTCTCTTAAAAATTTGCTGTGAATATGGACTTCGCAGCAACTCAGATGGATTTAGAGTCTATCATACTCAGTGATCTATCACAGAAACAAAGAACTGAGCACCACATGTTCTCACTCATAAGTGAAGCCTGAACACTTACCATAATACTATAAGACAGGGATTGGGAGTAGTGGGATACTGCCATAGTGGGTGGGGGGCAGTGGGATACAACATTAATAAGGGTACCTGATCTCAAACCAGGCAAAGTGAGACCCAAACTTTACCTGTATGATGACCACTTGTATACCTGATCCTGAATTACACCCCACATCTTTAAAATAAAAAAAAAAAAACCCCAGAAATTTGGAGCTGGAAAAAAAATTGCTGTGAAGACAAAACAAAAACAGTGTCTGCATTTTAAAAAAGTCTAGCCTAGGTCCTAGCACATAATAAGAACACAGTAAACATTAACATCTTCCCTTTACCTCTTGCTATTTAAAATTATGCTTCTCAAACTATTTAAGCCCATAGAACCTTTTGTTTTCTTGTGAATTCTATCTGGAATCCAGCAAATAATAGATGAATTCACTGAAGAGGAATTCCGAGTCCCAGATTTGGAGTCCTGGAGTCTTCTTTTGTGTGCTTTCCTCCCCACTGATTGCACCTTCTTGTTAACTCCCTGATCCCCTCCTAAATCTTCATCCACCACCATGGTGGCTCTACCTCTGCCTCAGTTCTCTACAACTTCATTCAAGAAACACAATTTGAAACCTCCAGCACCAAAGTTTAGGAAGGCTTCATTCTTAGATTTAATAACTACAAGTGTTTGTGTACAATAAAATTCACCACAAACATATTGTACACAATCAAGTTGGTTAAAGTGTAAAATCATAAAATAATCATGTGAACCTAATGTTTATGTTCACTGAAAAACACAAGAATGTGCATTATTTATTTGTAAACCCTTTGATATAAAATCAACACTTTTTTTTAAAGGGCAGTATCCAATTAATTATAGTTCTTAGAAAAAATGGGCTCTTAACTCTATCATCTATGATATCTAGCTTGACGTCCTTTAAGAATACAGTTCAGTAGTGTTAAGTATATTCACATTATTGTGAACCAGATCTCTTAAACTTTTAAATCTTGTAAACCTGAACTCTATTCCCATTAAACAACAACCTCCCCTTTCCACCTCCCATCATGGCATATGTGTGTGTGTGTGTGTATTTATATATATTTTTGTTTGTTTGTTTGTTTGTTTTTAAGTGAAATAAAATATTAAAAAACCTGTGTAGTCTTCTAGGAGCAAAATCTTCTAAATTATTTTCCTATTTTTTTCCTGGACTCTCATACTTAATTCAAAAGTATTTTTAAGTTATGTGCTTTTCAAAAGTGTTCAGATTAATTTTTTAAGAAGAAACAGTTATCATCTCTTTCTCAAATTGATTACTTTTATTATAATTTAAGTTTCATAGCTATATTAAACACAATTAGCTTAAAACATAAGGAATTGCCTTATACATTCTTTGTAAGCATATACCTGATTGGAGAAACAATGACAAGCACTCTAAGGAATGGTCTAGAAGCTGTGAGCTATAGTATATTATGAACATTGACCAGTATAATTAACAAAAAGAAAAAAAATGCATTGATTAACACAACATGTTTGTCAAATGGAAGTCATTGACAACAAGAAAGTACAGGTCTGTCTTCTTTCTCTCACTCCTTTCTCTCTCTCTTTCTCTATCTAGTTATCACAATCTATCTATATATTAATCTAATCTAATTTAATAGAAATATATAATTTATATTAATTTGAAAACACAAAGTTGGCAGTTATAAAAATTATTGTTTCTGTTGATTCCACACTTTGAAAATGGTTATAGTTAGCAATATTATACAGATAAAATATTTGTATTTAATACTTTGCTATTATGTTGAATAATATATCAACCTGAGAAACCAAGTAAATATATCTATCTACAAATAGCATGTAATTATAAGCAACAGAGTTCTCTTTTCTTAACTAAGATATTGGAAGTATCTACATAATTTTTCTTTTTTTTAATTCAAAAATTTTTAATTTTAATTTTTTTAACATATTTTTATTTTAAAATTGTGGGGTACAGTTAAGGCTTACAAATTGTTTTAAAATTTTGGGGTACAAATATGCATTGTGCAGGTACCCTTGTTGATGAGGTGTGCCTCACCTGTCCCCAGACAGATATTGACTACCATTAATCCCACCTCCCTTCCCCTCCCTGCCTCCCCATATTTTCCCCCCACTGTCAATCCTTTTCTTATAGTATTACGATAGTTGTTTAAGGTCCACTTATGAGTGAGAACATGTGATACTCAGATCTTTGTTTCTGCGAGAGATCACTCAGTATTATCGCTTCTTGACCTTTTGGCTAAGATCAAGTGTAATTTTAATTTTTATATTTTTTCTTAAATTTATAATAAGTTCTTCAGCCCAAAGGATTGGGAGAGTCAGTATGTCAAACTGAAATGGAAGGAGTAAAAGAGGCACAAATTTTTCAGTTTAGAAGAGAAAAAAAAATCTTACCAATGATTACAAATCCTGAGATTATCTGGACTTTTAGACAGAGATTTGGGGCTTCCTATACCTTGAAGACCAAATTGGCAGTTATGAAATGCTGTGGAGCTCCACAGTATTTGTGAAACTGATATAGAATTTATCAATTTACTTTTTCTAAGATAGAGCAGACCATCTCTTCACCTTGGAATGTTAATGAAAAGTTCTCATCTCATTCTTTCATACCTGTATTCTTCAGTCACATTGGTTTGTAATTAGGTATAACTCAGTTGAAAATCTTTATCATCTGTTGATTTCAATTGGCTGGGAACTGATCCAAATCCTTGACTTATTATCATTTTCATTTTCACTTGCTTTCTGGCTTCTCTCTTTAATCCTTAGAAGGCTTTCTATCATAATCTGTCAAACTCCATCTTTAAAATGTGGAAGTCCAGGACAGACATTACACAACTGGGCTTGTTTTCTTTCTATTGATTTTTAATCATGTCTGTCTGCTTTTTAGTGATGACAGAAATTCTGTGTATGGGATCAATGGCTCTAACTCACGTTATGTAAAAGTAGCTCACTAGGATTTTTCCACCAGAGTACTTAAAAAAAATTCAGTAGTACATTAACTTGCACATATCTGAAAAAATTGAGAATGCTGACTTTTATATCATATTCATTCAGGTTATTCTTGAGGTACGTTATATGGCCTTTGAATTGCTCATACAAAGTCACAGCACATAAAGAATGTCTATGAATTCTTGGAAACAAGCAATCAAGTGCCACCAATTACTCTGTCATCCTTAAACATATATTTCGTGTTTCAGCTAAAAAGCTATCTGTGTAATGCACAATTTTGGCATCTCAGCAGTTGATGGAAGAATAGGTTCTGTAAGCCTATCTATTAAAACAGGGTCTTCTTTTTTGTGTTCTGGTTTAGTAAATTGCTGAACAATCGATATGCACAATTTTCCACTTTTCCAGCCTTGCTTCCTCAAAAAGGCATGCTGTGATGATAGCAGTTTCTGGTGCCTTTATCAATCATTTATTTATCTCATGAGTCTGCCATTTGGTCAGACTCAATGAGGAAATCTTGTCTCTGTTGTATGTGGCAATAACCAGGCTAGCTTGTGGTGGGTTGCAGATTGCATTTTTAGTATGGTTCACTCACATGGTTGAAAAGTTGGGGCCTTTGTTCCACTCTATGTGGTCTTCTTTACATGAGTCTTTGCAAAGGCTATCCCAGTCTTTTTACAAAATGGTGTTTGGGGTCCAGAGTGAGTGTCCAAATAAATAGAAAGTAGAACTTACTGGTTTCCTGAAATTGAAAACCAGAAACTAGCACAATACCTCTTTCTCTTTCTTTTATTGGTAAAACACAGAGCACAGATTCAAGGGGAAGCCATATGGAGCTCACCTCTTGATGACGTAGATGTCAAAGAAATTTGAGGCCAGGTTTTTAAAGTACCTGTAAATTTATTTTAAAATAATTTTGGACTTAAATTATGATTTTTTTCCTTTTTTATTAAAAAGATGTGGGGTACAATTTGGGGTTAGGTATACAAGCGTTGATTATGCAGGTACCTTTGTTGGTGAGGTATGCCTCTCCATCCCTAGCGGTTTCCCTCAATTGCCAATCCCACCTGCTCTCCCCTGACAGTTTCCCATTACTGCCAATCTCTTTCTTATAGTGATAATTCTTCAAGGTCTGCTTATGAGTGAGAACATATGATACTCTGTTCTTAGTTTCTGTGATAGATCACTGGGAATGATTGACTCTAAATCCATCCAAGTTGCTGTGAAGTTCATATGTTTGGCCTTATTACTGCATAATATTCCATTGTGTATATGTACCACATTATTTTAATCCATTCCAGCTTCAATGGGCAACATGATTGGTTCCATGTTTTTGCTATTGTGTACAGAGCTGCAACAACGTATGTGTGCAGGTATCTTTTTTTTTTGTAGAATGATTTGAGTTACTCTGGGTATATTCCCACTAGGGGAATTGCTGGGTCAAATGGAAGGTCAATTTCTAGTTCTTTCAGATACCACCACACTCTTCCAAAGAGGTGGAACTTGTTTGCGTTCCCACCAGCAGTGTAGTAGCGTTCCTTTTTCTTTGCATCCTCACCAGCATCTGTTGTTGTTTGTTTTATTAATGTTGACCATTCTTACTGGAGTTAGGTGGTATTTCGATGTGGTTTTGATTTGCATTTCTCTGATGATGAGTGAGGCTAAGCACTTTTTCAGGTATGTGTCTGTTGGCTGCCCATGTATCTTCTTTTGAGAAGTGTCTATTAATGTCTTTTGCTCACTTTATAATGGGGCTGTTTATTTTTTTCCTTTTGGCACATTTGAGTTCCTTGGAGATCCTAGATGTTAACCTTTGTCAGATATACAGTTGGCAAATTTTTTTCCCACTCTGTGGGCTGTCTTCCTGCTTTCTTGATGGTGTCTTTTACTTTGCAGAAGCTCATCAATTTGTTGAGGTCCCACTTACTTATCTTTTTTCTTAAGGTATGGGCATGTAGGGTTCTGAATAGAAATTGATTGCAAGTTTCAATTTCCATAAGGGTGTCTCCTGTGTATTCTAAGATCCTTATAGTTTGAGGTTTTACATTTAGGTCTTTGATCCATTTAGAGTTAATTTTTGTGTATGGTGATAAGTAGGGGTCCTGTTTCAATCTTCTGCATATAATCAGCCAGTTTTCCCAGCACCATTTACCAAATAGGTTCTCCTCTCCCTAGTGGTTGTTGTTGAGGTTTTGTCAAAAATGAGTTGGTTGAGAAATTGAAGCTTTGCTTCCAGAATCTCTATCCTTTTCCCTTGGTCTATATTCCTGTTCTTGTTCAAATACCATGCTTTTTTGATTACTGTAGCATTATAGTAAAGTTTGAGTCTGGAAGTGTGATACCTCCTGCTTTGTTTCTTTTGCTGAGGATTGTTTTGGATATTCGTGGTCGTTTCTGTTTCCATATGAATTTCTGAATTGTCATTTCCAGGTCTGAGAAGAATGATGTTGGTAACTTAATGGGTATTGCATTGAATCTGTAGATTGCCTTTGGTAGGATGGACATCTTAACAATGTTGATTCTTCCTATTCATGAGCATGGAATATTTTTCCATTTGTTTGTGTCTTCTTGGATTTCTTTGAGCAATGTTTTATAGTTTTCATTGTAAAGTTCTTTCACTTCTCTGGTTAGGAAGATGCCAAGGTATTTCATTTTTTAATGGGGCTATTGTGAATAGGATTGTGCTTTTAATTTGGGTCTTTGCCTGCCTGTTGTTTGTGTATAGGAATGCAATGGTCTTTTGCACATTTATTTTGTCCTCTGAGACTTTGCCAAAGTCCTTTATCAGTGCAAGCAGGTTTTTGACAGATTCTCTTGGATTTTCAAGGTATAGGATCATACCATCAGCAAAGAGGGATAACTTAATTTTCTCTATTTCTATTTGGATACACTTGATTTCCTTCTCTTGTCTAATTGTCTGAGGTAGGACTTCCAATACAATGTTGAACAGGAAGGGTGAGAGTGGGCAACCTTGGCTTGTTCTAGTTTTTAGGTGAAATGTTTCCAGTTTCTGTCCATTTAGCAATATGTTAGCTGTGGGTTTATCGTAGATAGCACTTACTATTTTGAAGTATGTTCCTTCTATACCTAGGTGTTAGAGGGTTTTTATCAAGAAGGGTTGCTAGATTTTATCAAAAGCTTTTTCTGCATCTAGTGATATAATCATGTGGTTCTTGTTTTTATATCTGTTGTATTTAATGACATTTATGGTCTTGCAAATGGCTGGTCTTGAACCAGCCCTGCATCCTGGGGATGAAGCCTACTTGGTCATAGTGGATGATTTTTGAGATGTGTTTTTGGATCCGATTTGCTAAAATCTTATTGAGAATTTTTGCATCTATGTTCATAAGGGATATTGGCCTGTAGTTCTCTTTTTTTTGCTGGATCTTTACTTTGTTTGGTTGTCAGTGTGATGTTAGTTTTATAAAATGATTTGGGGAAAATTCCATCCTTCTCAATTACCTGGAATACTTTCAGGAGGATTGGTATCAGCTCCTCCTTGTACGTTTTGTAGAATTCTGCTGGAAAGTCATCTGGTCCAGGGCTATTTTTTGTAGGTAGTTTTTGTATGACAGAGTCAATTTCCTGGGTTGCTATTGGTCTATTTAGTGTTTCAGTGTCTTCTTGTTTCAACCAGGGGAAGTTGTGTGTTGTCAGAAAGTTCTCCATTTCATTTAGGTTATCAAGTTTGTTTCCATACAGGTGTGCATAGTAAACTCTGATAATCTTCTGTATTTCTTCAGAGTCAGTTGTCATTTGATCTTTTGTATTTCTGATATTTGTGTTTATTTGGACTTTTTCTCTCTTTTTCTTGATCATTCTGACTAGGGGCCTATCAATCTTGTTAATTCTTTCAAAGAATCAGCTTTTTACTTTGTTGATGTTTTCTATAATATTTTTGTCTTCTATGACCCATATTTGGGCTCTTACTTTTGTGACTTGGATTCTTCTACTAAAGGTGGGGTTTTTGTGTTCTTCTCTTTTCACCTCCCTTAGGTGATTTTTTAGGCTCTCAACTTCTGATCTTTTCATTTTCTTGATGTGTACTCATAGAGATACAAATTCCCCTCTGAGAACTGCTTTCAGGGCATCCCAGAGGTTTTGGTAAGATGTTTCTTCATTTTCATTTGTTTCCAAGAATCTTTCAATTTCTGCTTTGATTTCAGTGTTGACCCAGTAGTTGTTCAGCATCATGCTATTTTGTGTCCATGTCTCTGTGGGCTTTGGGGAAATGTTGTTGGTGTTGATATTTATTTTTATTCCACTGTGGTCTGAGAATGTGCTTGGCAAGATTTCAACCTTATGGAATTTGTTTGTGCTTGATTTATGGCCAAGGATGTGATCAATCTTGGAGAATGTTCCATGTGGTGATGAGTAGAATGTAATTCTGGTGTTGTTGGGTAGAATAATCTGTAGGTATCTATTAAGTCCATTTGGTCAAGTGTCAAGTTAAGATTCTGGATCTCCTTGTTGATTTTTTGTCTCAATGATCTATGTAGGGCTGTAGGTGGGGTATTCCAGTCCCCTGCTATAATAGTGTTAGAGTCAATATCTTTTTTTAGTTTACTTAATAGTTGTTTTATAAATGCTGGTGCTCCTGTGTTGGGTGTGTATATGTTTAGGATGGATATTTCTTGTTGATGGATTGAACCTTTTATCATTATGTAGTGTCCTTTTGCATCTTTTAAAATTTTTGATAGCCTAAATGTTGTTTTTTCTGATATTAAGATTTCAACTCTTGCCTTCTTTTGTGATTCATTTACCTGCAAATTCGTTTTCCATTCTTTAACTTTGAGTCTGTGTGCATCCCTTGTAGTGAGATGAGTCTCCTGGATGCAGCAAATAATTGGGTCATGGTTTCTTATCCAGTTTGCCATCCTGTGTTTTTTCAGTGGTGCGTTTAGTCCATTCACATTCAGGCTGATTATTGAAATGTGGTTGTTTATCACTGTCTTGAGGTTCTTATACAGTTTTTTCTTTGTTTGCTTGTTTTCTTTTGGCTTTGCAGTTGTATGTGTGTGTGTTCAGGTTTCTTGTGCTGTATTCTGTTTTTTGTGTTCTGCTGTTCTCTTAGGAAGTGTGTGGTCCTTTTTTTTTTTTTTCTTCTGTGCTTAATACCTTTTTAAGTATTTTCTGTAGAGCATAATCTCTTAGGGATTGGATGTCTAGGAAGGATGTTAATTCTCCATCACTGATGAAGCTGAGCTTGACTGGATAGGAAATTCTTGGTTGAAATTGTTTATCTCTGAGGACTTTGAATATAGGGCTCCAGTCCCTTCTTTCTTGTAGTGTTTCTGCTGATAGGCCTACTGCTATTCTGACTGGTTTTCCCCAGTAGGTAGTCTGATCTTTCTCTCTTGCTGCCTTCAGGATTTTTTCTTTTGTGCCTACTTTGTGTAGGTGAATTACTATGTGTCTAGGAGTTGGTCTTCTCATTTGATGTCTTGTCTAGGTTCTCTGTATGTCTTGTGCTTGACTAGTCACATCTCTGGTGAGATGGGGAAAGTTTTCTTGGATTATCTCCTGGAATACTTGCTCCAAGTTGTTCTCCATTTCCTTTTCTTCTTCTGGGATATCAATCAGGCACAGGTTTGCCTCTTGGTATAATCGCACATCTCTTGTAGGCTTTGTTCTTTCTTTCTGAGTCTTCTTTCTATATTTTTTTCAGATCTGGTTAATTCCATGTTCTGCTCTTCAAGTTCTGAGATTCTTTCTTCAGCTAGATTATTTCTGCTTTCCATGCTTGTCATCTTGCTATTTATTTCCTGGATGAAAATTTTTATTGACAAAATCTCTGTTACACATTCTTTCAGTGTTGCATCTTGCCTTTCTTGAGTCTTATTCACTCTTTCCATCCATTCCCTAATCCCTGTCATATTCTGGGGACAGTCATTGGTGACTCCATTGTTTGGGCACCAAGGTCTGATTTTTCAGGAGATTTGTCTTTGGTACACTTGAAATTGCCTGAGGTCTTCCTTTGCATTTTCCTCATTTGTGACAGATCTCTTGTTTTTCTCTTTAGTTCTGCTATTCAGTGTCAGTGAGAGAGGCTTTCCCTTCTGATGTTTTCTCAGTCTTCTATTCTTCCCTGATCAGGGCTCTGGATTTATTTTATTTTGAAATATGACAGTGAATGGAAAGCTTTGCTGTCACTTGTAGTTTTTGAAACTCAAATAAAGTAGGGGACAGAGTGCTAGGACTGAGAAACTACTTACAAATTACAATGTTCACTTATTGTGGTGTGTGTTCCCTGAGACCCACTACCCACCACCACTCTATATGATGATGCAAAGCAGAAACCAATGCAAAAAACAATTGAGCACACACACATAGACATACACCCCCCCCAACAAACTGGAATAACAACAAATTGAAACACAACAAACAGCAACAACAACAATAACAAAAAACTAAGAAAACTAAACACACACACACATGCCTAGCATAAAGTGAATAGAGAAGAAAAACAGAAAGACCGGGGGGGGGGAGGGATGGTTGGATTCTCACACATATATTGATACACACCTTAAACTATAAAAAATGAAAATAAAAACCCCCAGAAGAACAAAAGAGTAAACACCATCTAAAACAACAAAATTGAAAGGTGAACACTCCGTCATTCACATATATATATAAACAGAAAATGACAAATGAAAGAAGAAAGAAACAGAAAAAGAAAGGAGAAAAAATATTTGGTGGGGAGCAAATCAAACCTTCACATGTTCATGCACAAAGGAAAAAATATTTAAAAAGTAGATGAGCTAACAAACATTCAAAAATTAAAAAAAAGTTTCTGCCCTCTTATGGCAGGCTGTGTAATTGTTCCTCTAAACAGATCTTTCCTGCAGCACCACCTCTTGTTCACTCTCTCCTCAGTATCTAAAGCAGGGAAGGAGGAGATGGGTGGGGCTGCAGTTCTCCCCTCCCACTTTCATATGGTCAGAGAGATCTCCTCCAGTGGGGCGGTACAGGATTGTCTCTTCCCCAGGTATGTACTTGTGAGGGAGTGCCCCAGTCAGGTCTGTCCTGGAATGGAGTTCTCCTATTGGGACTGACGACCAGGCTCTGCCTGGGTTTGTCCCTTTCAGTCATGGCCCAGCTGTGTGGGTCTGACATTCAGAGGATTGCTGGAGAGGAGGGGTTTGGGTCAGCCCTGGACTCGCCACTGATCTCTTTGGAGTTCTTCCTCATCCTTTTCTGGCCACACCATTTGTCCCACAGCTGGATCAGCATAGGGAGTGGGGTTCCTGGAACTCAGCACTTGTCAGGTCCCTCTGAAAGTTTGTGCTTTCAGGATATTCCTTCGGGGTCACAATCAATCCTTGAGTAGTTGATCTGCCAGTCACACAGATGGGTCTGTTACTCCGTGGTGAGTGAGTCAGAGCACTTTCCTGCCCCACCTTCAAGATGGTGGTGGGGTGCCTCTCTTGTCCTCTTCCATGGGACTTTGCCTCTGGACTCCCTCTGCAGTCCTTGCTGCCAGTGCCCTGCCAGATGCCAAAGTGGTGAGGCAAAGCCAGGAGCCAGCCATCTCTCTCCTACTGCACTGGTAAGGGAGAACCTGGGGCAATATTTACTCCCTGCAGCTTTTGTCCATTAAAAAAAAATGGCTTTCGGCTTCTGTAACCTGGGAAGAACCAGGAACAAAGCAGAGAAGCTGTAGCACCAGCTATTGCACCAGGGGCTTGGCCACTTGCTCACGAGCCCCCACTTGGTCTCTCCCAGAATTTTCTTCCTAGGGAGGGTTTGATGATTTAAAAAAAGAAAGAAAAGAAAAGAAAAAGAAAATGTCACTGGGTTTGGGCTTCAGTGTCCTGGAAATCGCTAGGGTCCAAGCCCAGCTGCTGTGCACCAGCCAATGCACCAGGAGAGCTCTGACTGCTAACACCCTAGCCCTCACTCAGTCAGCCACTGACACACGCAATCGCTCACAAGAACATACACAAAATTTTCTCTACACTCACTCACTCACATAGGGACTTGTCTAATCCTACTGGCTTGGCTGCCAATCTCCCAACCTCTCCCAATTATGATTTCTTTTTTTTTTTTTTAACATATTTTTAATTTTAAAGTTGTGGGGTACAGTTAAGGGTTAGGTATACAAATGTGCATTGTGCAGGTACCCTTGTTGATGAGGTGTGCCTCCTTGTCCCCAGACAGATATCGACTACTTTTAATCCCACCTCCCTTCCCCTCCCTGCTCCCCCCATAGTTTCCTACCACTGTCAATCCTTTTCTTATAGTATTAAGATAGTTGTTCAAGGTCCACTTATGAGTGAGAACATGTGATACTCAGATCTTTGTTTCTGTGAGAGATCAATCAGTATTATAAACTACAACTCCATACAGGTTGCTGTGAAATTCATGATTTTGTTCTTTTTTATGACTGTGTAATATTTCATTGTGTATATGTACCACATTTTTAAAATCCAGTCCTCTTTGCTGCACAGCATGGTTGGTTCCAAGATCTTGCTATTGTGAACAATGAACAATGCTGCAATAAACATACATGTGCAGGTATCTTTTTTATAGAGTAATTTGAGTTCTTCAGGGTATATCCCAAGTAGGGGGATTGCAGGGTCATGTGGAAGGTCAATTTTTAGAGCTTTTAGGAATTGCCACACTG
>NW_007038344.1:62116-100002 GCF_000164805.1 Carlito syrichta
CTATCTTATCTCTTATGGCTCATGAATATCGGGTTTTGTTCAGGAATTGAATGCCAGTTCCAATTTCCATAAGGGTGTGTCCTGTATTTTCTTAGGTTCTTATGGTTTGAGGTTTTACATTTAGGTCTCTGATCCATTTAGAGTTAACTTTTGTGTATGGGAATAGATAGGGGTCTTGTTTGAATCTTCTGCATGTGGTCAGCCAGTTTTCCCAGCACCATTTACTGAAAAGGTTCTCCTCTCCCCAGTGGTAGGTGGTAGAGGCGTTGTTGAAGATGAGTTGGTTGAGAAATTGAGGTTTTGTTTCTGGAATCTCAATTCTATTCCACTGGTCTATATGCCTGTTTTTGTACCAATACCAAGCTGTTTGATTATTGTAGCTTTATAGTAAAGTTTGAAGTCTGGTATTGTGATACCTCCTGCTTTTTTTTTTTGTTTGTTTTTGCTGAGAATTATTCTGACTATTTCTGGTCATTTGTGTTTCCATATGAATCCCTGTGTTGTTTTTTCTAGGTCTGAGAAGAATGTTGCTGGTAATTTGATGGGTATTGCATTAAATCTGTAGATTGCCTTAGGTAACATGGACATCTTCACAATGTTGATTCTTCCAATCCATGAGCATAGGATATTTTTCCACTTGTTTGTGTCATTGATTTCTTTGAGCAGTGTTTTGTAGTTTTCATTGTAAAGGTCTTTCACATTTCTGGTTAGGAAGATGCCAAGGTATTTCGTTCTTTTTTTGTGTGGCTATTGTGAATGGAATTGTGCTTTTTATTTGGGTTTCTGTTTTCTTATTTGTGTAAAGAAATGCCATTGTCTTTTGTACATTTATTTTATATCCTGAGACATTACCAAAATCCTTTATCAGTGTAAGGAGGTTTTTGACAGATTCTCTTGGGTTTTCAAGGTACACAATCATGTCATCTGCAAAGAGAGAGAACTTGACTTCCTCTTTTCCTATTTGGATACCCTTGATTGTATTCTCTTCTCTGATTGCTCTAGCTAGGACTTCCAATACTATATTGAACAGGAGGAGTGAGAGTGGGCATCCTTGTCTTGTTCCAGTTTTCAAGGAAAATGACTCCTATTTTTGTCTGTTTAGAAGTATGCTGGCTGTGGGTTTCTCGTAGATGGTTTTTATTATGTTCCACGTATGCCTAGTTGTTTGAGGGTTTTTATGAAGAAGGGGTGCTGTATTTTAGCAAAAGCTTTTTCTGCATCTAATGATACAATCATGTGGTTTTTCTTGATGTATTTAATTACACTTATGGTTTTACGAATGTTGAACCAGTCTTGCATCTCAGGGATTAACACTACTTGGTCATGATGGATGATTTTTGAGATGTGTTGTTGAGTCTGATTTGCTAGGATCTTGTTGAGAATTTTAGCATCTATGTTCATCAAATGTATTGACCTGTAGTTCTCTTTCTTTGTTGGGTCTTTACCTGGCTTGGGTATCAATGTGATGTTAGCTTCATAAAATGATTTGGGGAGAGTTCCATCTTTCTCAATTGCCTGGAATACTTTCAGTAGGATTGGTATCAGCTCCTCCTTAAATGTCTTATAGAATTCTGCTGGAAAACCATCTGGTCCAGGGCTTTTTTTTGTAGATAGTTTTCTTATTACATAGACAATTTCCTTGATTGTTATTGATCTATTTAGGGTCTTGATTACTTCTTGTTTCAACCTAGGCAGGTTGTGTAATGTCAGAAAGTTCTCCATTTCCTTAAGGTTTTCAAGTTTGTCCATAGAAGTGTATATAGTAATCTCTAATGATCTTTTGTATTTCTTCAGGGTCAGATGTGACTTCATTTTTTGTGTTTCTAATTGTGTTTATTTGGGCTTTTTCTTTCTTTTTCTTGGTCAGTCTAACTAGGGGAACATCGATCTTGCTTATCCTTTCAAAGAACCAGCTTTTTGTTTCACTGATTTTTGGTATTATCTTTTTGCCTTCTAGGTCCCGGATTTGGGCTTTTATCTTGGTGATCTGGATTCTTCTACTGAAGTTAGGGTTTTGGTGAGCTTGCTTTTCCAGCTTCCTTCAGTGACTTGTTAGGCTGTTAATTTGTGATCCTTCCATTTTCTTCATGTGTGTTTGTAGAGATATGCATTCCCCTCTTACTACAGCTTTCATGGCATCCCAGAGATTTAGGTAAGATGTTTCTTATTTTCATTTGTTTCCAGGTATCTTTTAATCTCTGTTTTGATTTCATCATTGACCCAGGAGTTGTTTAGCATCATGTTTTGTGTCCATGTCTTTGTGGGTTTTGGGGGAACCTTGTTGGTGTTGATGTTTATTTTTATTGCCCACTGTGGTCCGAGAAGGTGCATGGCAAAATTTTGATCTTTTAAAATTTGCTTATGCTTGATTTATGGCCAAGGATGTTGTCGATCTTAGAGTACATTCCATGGGTGATGAGCAGAATGTATATTCTATCATGGTTGGATGGAGTGTTCTGTAGGTATCAATTAAGTTCATTTGGTCAAGAGTCACATTGAGGTTCCAGATATCGTTGCTGATTTTTTGTCCTGATGATTTGTCTAGGATTGTGAGGGGGTATTGAAGTCCCCAACTATGATAGTGTTCGAGTCAATATCTTTTTTGAGTTTTCTTAGAAGCTGTTTAAGAAAGTTGGCACTCCTATGTTGTGTGCATATATGTCTAGGATGGATATTTCTTGTTGATGGATTGAACCTTTTATCATTATGTAGTGGCCTTCTGTATCTTTTTTAATTTTTGATAGCTTAAAGAGTATTTTGTCTGAGGTTAAGATTGCGACTCCTCCTTTCATTTGTGTTCTGTTTGTCTGAAAATTTGTTTCCCATCCTCTTACTTTGAGTCTGTGTGTGTCCTTTCTAGTGAGATGAGTGTCTTGAAGGCAATAAATTGTTGCCTGGTGATATTTTATCCATTTTGCCATTCTATGTCATTCAGTGGTGCATTTAGTTCATTCACATTCAGGTTAATTATTGAAATGTGAGAGTTGATCCCTATCATAAGGTTCTTGCAGAGTTGTTTTTGTTGTTCCTGTTTGTTGTTGTCTCTCTTTTGGTTTTGGAGTTGGTTCGTGTGTTTTTTAAATCTTTTGCCTGTACTCTTGTGAAGAAACTTGTTCTTTTTTTCTTTTCTTCTGTGTTCAGTACTTTTAAAAGAGTTTCTTGTAGAGGTGGCCTGGTGGCAGTGTAGGTTCTTAGGGATTGGCTATCTGGGAAAGATTTCAATTCTCCCTCACTGATGAAGCTTAGCTTGCTGGAAAGGTTATTCTTGGTTAAAATTCTTTATCTTTTAGAACTTTGAAGATAGGGCTCCAAGCTCTCCTAGCCTGGAGGGTTTCCGTGATAAATCTGTTGCTATTCTAATTGGTCTTCCCTGGTAGGTAGTCTGACCTTTTTCTCTTGTTGTCTTTAGGATTTTTTCTCTCATACCTACTTTGCTTAGGCAAATTATTATGTGTCTGGGAGTTGGTTTTCTCATTTTTTGCCTTGCAGGGTTTCTCTGAATTTCTTGTGTTTGAATTTTTGCATCACTAATAAGATGAAGGAAGTTTTCTTGAATGATTTCATGAAATGTTTGTTGCAGTGTGGCCTCTGTTTCTCTCGCTGCCTCAGGAATGCCAATTACTCTTAGGTTTGGTCTCGTGAAGGTTTTGTTCTGACTTTTTAAGCTTCTTTTCTATATTTTTACAGTTTGAGTTAGTTCTGTATTTTGATCTTCAAGCTCTGAGATTCTCTCTTCTGCTTGGCTAATTCTGCTTCCCATGCTTATTAGTTTGTTATTTATTTCCATCACAGTATTCTTTACTGTTGCTATTTCTGTCATAAGCTCCTTCCTATCTTCCTCTTGTCTCTTCTCATTTTTTAAATTCTTTCTATTGATGTCTTGATGTCTGGGTTTGTTGCATGTGACCAGTCATGCTGTGGGCTCTTCATTTTTGTGTTCTGAAGTCTGTTTTCTCAGTGTCTGATCTCCCAGGGATCTGTGTGAGACCTATATTCTTCTTTTGGTTTTTCTTCATTTGTGCAGATTTTTTCTCCCTACTTTTTTCTTCCCTCCACTTCCTGTCATCTTTAATTCTGTTATTTAGTGGTGGAGGGGTTGCTTTTCCTTCTGTTTGTTCAATCTCCTATTCTTCCTTATGTACATCCTCTTGCCTTGTTCAATTCTGGAGTTAGACTGTAGGTTGGGGCGGTCCATTTTGTAGTTTTGAGATTTAATTAAGGTGGGAGCTGTGATTCAAAATCTATCTCCGGATCCCGGTATCCACTGATAGGTGTGTGGATGATCTGAAACCCACTTCCCACTGCCTTGGAATCTGTCCATGCAGTGGGGTTGTAGGTTTACTCCCTGAAAGCAAAATGAGGTTAACAGAGGGAAGAGAATGGAGCAGGCAATGGGGAAAACAGGGGAATGGAGAGAGAGAGGAGTAAGAGGGAATACAGATGAGCGTACTGACTAACAAATGAAAAGAGACACAAAGACCGAAACAAATAAAAAGAAAAACAATAACCACAACTATAAACTAATCAACAACCATACAAAAAACCAAAAGCATACAATGATGCTAACGTACAAGCTAACCCACCTCCTTATTGGTGTGTTATTCCTTTATACAAAGATGAGGTTTACAGAGAAATGAAAACAAATAAAATAAAATAAAAAGAAAAAAAGAACACAATAAAAGGAATAGATTAAAGTCATTAAACTAACAGAACTAATCAAGCACACTCTAAGACTTTTCCTTTAAGTCCAATGTCCTTTCAGCTCTGATTTCTAGCTGTCTTTTCAGGCTGGTAGATTTGTTCACAGTTATGGCGAGTTGCTCCTGGCCTGCTGTGAAGGGCAGTTCAGATCTGGGTTCCCTGCCCAGTGTATCACTCAGATCTGGCCTTGTCTTTTTATCAAGGGGGTAGAGTTTCTGTCTTTCCCAACTTGATGTTACCTTGGATTCCCAGGAGGTGGTGCTATCTCACTGCTCCAGTTGATCTTCAGGCAGGGTGGACATTGGAGGGCGCCCAGGACAGGAGGGAACCAGCAATGGCAGTGGCGGTGGCTGCAGCCACCTCCCAGTACACGAAAGGAGCTCCATGAGCCTGGCTCCAGGTGAGGGGCATGGCATGGCAGTGGCATTGGCAGTGGCAGCGGCAGCAGCAATCTCAGTTGATCATGCTTGCAGGGGCTTCATGGTCAGAAGTTGTGGATTGCCTCAGGCATGGGTGGGGTGATGGCTGTGGTGGTGGCATTTGCAGCAGCAGCCCAGACCGTTGTGATGTTTGAGTGGTGGTAGCAGCTGAGCTCCTGTGAAGAGCAGGCTGCCTAAGATGGGAGCTGCAGCCCGTGGGAGAGAGCTAGAGACTTTATGTGTGTTCTCTTTCATGGAGGGTCTTACAGACCAAGCTGCCTTGTGGCCGTCTTTCCAGAAGTCCCATGATTTCTTTTTAACCCTATAGGTTGAACAGCAGTTTCTTACTTTACAATTTTAAGGGAATTTTCTTTTATAATTGTAAATTTTCTCTTAAAAATTTCCTAAGGTTGTAACAATAACTTATTTATTACCAATATATAAATTTAATTTGCATCTTTTTATAGCTTACTCTTCTAGACCAAAGTTTTCAAGCTGACTTTTGTATCCTTAAACATATTATGCAGAATTATTTTAAAATTCATGATAATTCCATTACCTGATCCTTGTCTATGTTCTCTATTGTTTTCTTGATTTTGTCATTAAATATCATCTGCCTAATTACTTTGATTTTTCATTCACTGCTTGATATTGTGAATAAAAAATTGTCAAAATAGTTTGAGCCTTACAAAAATGTACTCTTCTTTGAAAGCTTCTAGGTTTGCTTTGGATGGAAGGTAGCGTCATTAGCAATTATTGGTCCTGTGAAGATTGGTGTATCCAACACTTTCAACTTATTCTTTTTAAAAAATAGTGTGGTCCTTTTGGTTTCCAAGTGATAGCCTTTGTGAGTTACCAAGACCCTTTTTACTTGGCAGCAAATTAACTCTATTTTTGCACTCCTAAACTTGTAAATCTGTTGGAAGCCTTGCTAATCTTTTCAGCTTCTCAGTCATGTCTCAAATCAGTATCAATTTCTGTGATAAATATAGTCTTTAACGCTGAGTTCATCTCCTGGGTTTCTTACACTAACCTTCACCTTATATATATTGTCTCATTAGCTCTTTGATGTCTTTACACATACATTTTTGTCTTTGCTTTTCTTGTTCTTAATTAGAAAGTTCCTCTCAAAGTAAAGTTAGTCTTTACTAAAACCAGCTTTTGTTTTTTAAAGAATAACAACAATTCTATAAAATTATTTATTAAATGAATGTATAAAAATATAATTTTAAGTTCTTATGCCTAAATCTATGAGGTGAAGATGTTTTCTTACCCATGAAAATATTAATAAACTCATCCACCTATCTCTATTCGTCAAACTTCTGACTTATGTCTATTTATTTGCATGTGCTTAAAATTTAATGATTTTTAAAAAATTGTTAAACCTTGAACTTGAAGAAGGCTTTGAATGATCAGCAAGTCTCTGCATTATATAGAGGTGGTAACTGCAATTCAGAGCAATGGCAGCAGCAAGAATATCAACTATGCTGAGTGTGCAATACGTGATTATACCTGTCTATATACAACATGGTCTTTATTTACTTGTTTAGCTAAAGAACCATACTTATACTGTACGTTTGTATTATCTAGTATAAGTGCATGTCTCAAGAACACTGTAGTTCTAAGATCAATAGGATCATATGAGAGTTTTATCACCAGTGTCTGAAGATGTCCTCAATAGAGATTTTTCCATGATCTATCTGCATGCAAATTATAGATCCTTGTCTGCAGAAGAAAAAGGTTCCTCTTATTAAAGCAAAACCTATTGGTTAACCATTGTATGTAATCCAATACAGAGAGATAAGATCAAGGTAATTTTACTATTTGCCTGTGACAAGAA
The DNA here is from genome assembly GCF_000164805.1 of Carlito syrichta. Classification (NCBI taxonomy): domain Eukaryota; kingdom Metazoa; phylum Chordata; class Mammalia; order Primates; family Tarsiidae; genus Carlito; species Carlito syrichta. Next base: position 69,077 of record NW_007038344.1, read on the forward strand.
CCAGGGTAAAAGGTGAATGAGAACATACTACTCAATAGTCTAATTTTTTATATTTAACAGTTTAACACATCTAATTCAATTTGCATAAAGGACTTTAAAATAAGAATTTTCTGAAAAATGTCACTTAAGTCATACAACAGAAAATAAAGATAAGTGAATGCCTTACTATAGATAACACAACATGTAGATACCATATCAAGATAAATTAATTTTGAAATGAAGTCCTAGCTCTAGACTCCAGACATATAATTGTCACCTTCCAATGTGATGGGAATCAAATATATTTTCTTCTTCTTTTTTTTTACATTTTTCTATCATATGCTATTTGCTGAATTTTATAAAATTCTATGCCATATTTTACATCAAGTTGATCAGTTTTTTTGGTATAAATACGCACTACTAAGAATAAAAATGTTTACCATTTTTGTTTCAAAATAACCTTTTTATGAGCTAGGAAATACAATTTTCTTTATCTTTAACCAAACTAATTTACACTTTTATTCTACTCCATTTACTATGGTATAGTAATTCTAATTCAATTTTAATGTTTCAATATAAAGCATTCCACATGATTTTTGGTTTATTGTATCTTGATTATTAAACATGAGTTGCTATAAAAGAAAATATTAAAATTAAAAGACTGAAAAGCATATGCCTTATAAGAATTTTTATTTTTAAAGAACAGGTTTTAAAATAAACATTAGCAGTTGGTTTTTAAGCATTAAACTAATTTCAGTACCCTTTGAATAAACAAAAATTGATGCTAGTTTCTGAAAACAGGAGAGACATATCTCATGTAGTTTGATTTTAATGTTATGCCTAACTTTTTTCTCTATTACTAATCTGTGTTGCCTGCAATTCACAAGTTGTTATATAATGCAATATAAATTTAATATGCCCTGAAGGGAATTTGCTCTAGGGACATATTAAGAAGGCTAAATACGATTTTGAAAGTTATAAACTATGCTTTCCAATTTAGTGTTATTCAATCAGACCTAATTTATATTTCCGCATAAGCTGGAAATAAAATAGTCAGAGTTTTCCTGGTCAGTGTCCAAGGCAAAGAACAGCTTCTAGCAAATTCTCTAATGTACACCAAATTGATACATATATTGATTAAAAAGATATTCAATCTGCTGAAGGAAAAAACTTTCAACTAAGAATACTGCACCTCCATAATTTTTCCATAGTGGCTGTACTAATTTACATTTTTCACCAACAGTGTGCAAGGGTTCCCTTTTTTCCACATTAACTTTCAACTAAGAATTCTGCACCTCTATAATTTTTCCATAGTGGCTGTACTAATTTACATTTTTCATCAACAGTGTGCAAGGATTCCCTTTTTTCCACATCCTTGCCAACACTTATCTTTATCTTTTTGATCACAACCATTATGACAGATGTTAGGTGATATATTATGGTTTTGGTTTGCATTTCCCTGGTGATTAGTGATCTGAGAATCTTTCATTACCTGTTGGCCTTTTGTATATCTTCTTTTGAGACATGTCTATTCAGATCCTTGGCCATTTTAAAATCAGGTTTTTTTTCCTATTGAGATTCTTATATACTTTTAATATTAATCCTTTTACTAATGCTGGGCTTGCTTTGTTGTTTTACTAGTTTGTGTGGCATAAAATTAGGTAGTTTGAGATTTTAAAAAATGTGACCATTTATCACTTAAATCTTTTAGAACTGGTTTTGTTATATTCCATAAGTTTTGGTATGTTGTATTTCTATATTTGTTGGTTTCAGGATATTTAAAAAGTTCCCTTATAATTTCTTTTTTGACCTATTGGTAGTTTGGGAACATGTTGTTTGATTTCTACGTATTTGTAAAATTTCTAAAATTCCTCCTGTTATTGATTTCTAGTTCTATACTGTTGTAGTCAGGAGAGATATTTGGTATAATTTTAATCTCATCAAAAAAATGTTTTTCCATATTAACAAGTCATTTAATAGCCACTGGTCGAGAGGGGGTTTACACCTCCAAGACTTTCAACCCCAAATGAAAGTAGCACCGGGTGTTTTGTAGGCAAAAGCAGTGGGGGAAACTGAGGCATTACAGAGATAGACACATATTTTGGGGTTTGGCACATGGTACACTCAGATAAAGGGCAAGCCGTTGGAGCACTGGGTGTGATACAGGGCTGTCAGGATTGTTTATGAGCAAAATTTTAAAAAATTACTGCATCAACTATACAGGGGTTCAAAATGGAGGTGAATTATAAAATGGAGTTTTAACTAAAATCATCTATATGAAAATACTGTAAATGCGAACTTAGGTTTTAAACAAAACACAGCAAAAATTCTAAACATTTCATACAACACTGCAAATTTTTAAAGATTTGTTTTGTGGCTTAAAATTTGATCTGTCCTGGAGAATGTTCCATGTACCCTTGAGAAAAATGTATATTCTGCTGCTGTTGGATGGAACGTTTTGTATATGTCTAAAATGTAGTTTATATTTATTTTTTTAAACTCATTTTCTGTTTGGCTGATTTGTCTATTGCTAAAGTTGGAGTATTGAGATCCTCTACTATTACTGTATTAGAGTCTATCTCTCCCTTCAGATCTACCAATATTTACCTTATATATTTAAGTACTCCAATATTAGGTGTATATATATTTATAATTGTTACACGCTTTTGGTGTATTTACCCTTTTTTGTATATAATAACCTTTTTTTGTCTCTTTTACAGTTTTTGACTTAGTGTCCATTTTATCTGACATAAGTATAATGAAACCTGCCCTCTTTTGGTTTCCATTTGCATGGAATATATTTTTTCATACTTCCACTTTCAGTCTATGTGTGTCCTTATAAGTAAAGTAAGTCTCATATAGGCAGCATGTACTTGGGTCTTGTTTTTTAAATCCATTTAGCAACTCTATGTCTTTTGATTGGATAATTTAATTCCTTTACATTTGAGGTAATTATTGATAGGTAAGGATTTTGTTAATTGTTTTCTGGTTGTTTTGATCCTTTTCCCCCTTTCTTTCTCTTTTGCTTTCTTTCTTTGTGATGAGGTGATTTTTTTTTAGTGATATGATTGATTCCTTACTGTCTTTTGTATATCTGCTATAGGTTTTTATTTTGTGGTTACCATGAATCTTATGTAAAACAACTTATAGTTGTAACTGGTTATTTTAAGCTAATAACTTAATTTTGATCACATAAAAAAACTTTACACTTTTATTCTACCATCCCACACACATTTTATATTTTTGATGTTATAATTTATACCTTTTTTGCATATTCTTTAACAAATTACTGCAGCTATTATTTTAATAGTTTTCAATTTTAACTTTCATGCTAAAGACGTACATGATTTGCACACCACTATTATGATAGTAGAGTGTTCTGAATTTGACTCTATACAAGGGGTGGGGGGCAAAAAAAAACCCTGGAATTATCTTTTGGAGGGCAAGTCTTTGTAGTATAGTCTTCCTGTGTTAGATAAGTGTTATAGGAACTCATCGGCATTGGTATACTAGCTGGTGTTGTTGCAAGAGACTGCATTTGACTTTAGTGAAGTTTTTTTTATCATGATTGTTTCAATGTGTTTGCCCATTTCAGGATGGGAGATTTACAAATGCACCTGCCCACACCATACTAAGTGTCCAGCAGTTTTTGACCAAAAACAGCATGATCCCCATACCCCACTCTCTCAATCTCACCCAAAGCAATTTTTTTTTCTTCAGATGTAAAAAGTTCTCAGAGGGAAATGTCTTGTGGATGTGGAAGAGATGAAATGAAAAACAGTGGAAGCACTAAAAGCCTTCAAAATTAATGAGTTCCAAAACTGTTTACAGCAGTGGAAAAAGTGTCTTGATAGGTGTATTGCATCAAACAGTACTTTGAAGGTGAATGAAGTTTAAACATGTAAGTATACACACTTTTTAATAAATAAATTCCAGTTTTTTTTACCTTTACCAGTGAGTTTTATACTTTTATGTCTGTATGTTATTAATTAACACATTTTTCTTTCAGCTTGAAGAGCTCCCTTTAATATTTCTTGTAAGATATTTAGATATAGTGGTGATGAACTCTCTTAGCTTTTGTTTGTCTGGGAAGGTCTTTCTCTCTCCTTCATTTCTGAAGGGAACACTTTGCTGGGTATAGTATTCTAAGTTGAAGGCTTTTTTTCCTTCAATACTTTAAATGTGTCATTACACTCTCTCCTGGTCTATAAATAAGGGTTCTGTTGAGAAATCTGCTGCTAGCCACGTTAATACTTCCTTACATGTTATTTGCTTCTTTTCTTTTGATGATTTCAGGATCTTCCTTTTGTCTTTGATTTTTGACAGTTTAATTATTATATGTGTCTGTATAGTCTTGTTTGTATGAATATAATTGGAAAAATTTCACCTTTTTGTACCTGAATATTTATATCTTTTCTCCAGGTTTGGAAAGTTTTCCGATATTTCTGTAAGTAAGTTTTCTACTCCTTTCTTTCTTCTCTTTCTTGAACTTTTGTGACTCAAAATGTGCTTTTTTAATCCTGTCCTAGAATCTCTTAAACTTCTTAATTTCTTTTCTTTTTTCCCCTGATTGTATGCCTTCAAGTAACCTGTTTTCAAGTACACAGTTTCTTTCTTCTGCTTCATCTTCAACAACTCTGTTGTTGCTAATCTTTATTGCATTTAAAAATTTTCATTACCAACCTTTTTTATTTATAAAAATTATTTCAATATCTTCTAAATTTCTTATTCTGGTCATTTATTATTTATTCAATTGTCTCTCTGTATTTTCTTAAATTCCTTTGAGCTTCCTTAAACAATTTAAAATTCTTTGCCAGGCAGTTTTTACATCTCCATTTCTTTAGGGTTGATCATTGGCACTTTATTTTGTCCATTTGGTGATGTCATGTTTCCCTGATTATTCTTTTTTTCTTTCTTCTTTCTTTCTTTTTTTAAAATTAAGAGTACTGTGGCATGTTCATGGCTACTGTAGCCTCAGCCTGCTGGACTCAGGTAATCCTTCCCCCTAAATCTTCCAAGTGGCTGGAACTACAGGCATGTGCCATTATGTCTGGATAATTTTTTGATTTATTGTAGATACAAGATCTCACCAAGTTGTCAGGGCTGGTCTCAAACCCCTGGGCTCAGGCTATTCTCTTGTCTCCACCTCCCAATGTGCTCATATTAAGGATGTGAGCCACTCTGCCTGGCCCTGATTATTATTTATTCTTGTGGCTGTGCATCACTGTTGATACATATGAAGAAATAGGTACTTATTATAGTCTTTGAAGACTTTCTTTGCCTAGGAGTCTTTCAATAGTGAGCCCAACCAGAGATTCCAGCATGCTATCTGCTATGGTCTCTGGGAAAACTTGCTGCTGGGCTGAGTCTTTGGGTTGGCCAGCCTGGTGCTAGGGTCAGCAGGTGCATGGACCTGTGCCTGGATTACTTGGCTGGACCTGCTGATTGGGTCTGCTGAGATAAACCTTTATCCCCAAAGGTTGTCCTGAAGCCCAGATTCCCAGATGCCAGACTTGTACTGGCGTGGACACAAAACCCAAAGCCACTGGGGCTGGCACAAAGTCTCGGTCTGCTGGGGCAAGCCTGAAGCCCAGACCACTGGGCTGGGCTGCCACTGAGGGTTGCTCAGGGTCTATGGTCACTGAATTCATTTTGGCAGTAGTACAGACTGAGGTTGAATTCACTGCATAGGGCTGAAGCCTGTGGCTATGGGGTCCAGCTTGGCAATGGAGTAAATCTGGAGGCTAAGTTAATAGATACCCACCTGTAGTCTGGGGAACCTGTTTGGGACTAGGTTTTACTGTGGCAGGATGTGTTGTGGTCCATGGAAAATACTGTGTTCACTTCCCTCTCTTTCCCCCAAGTGGAGGAATCTCCGTCCACACTGCCCTGCCTTGGATTGGAGAAAAAGTGACACAAATAATATAAAACTATCTTTCCTCCCCTCTTCAATGCATATTTTCTTACTTCTGTGCTACATCTCTCCAACCTGATTTTCTTAGCTTTTATGAAGTTATTTTTGTGTGTGAATAGTTGCTCAAATTGATGTTTCTTTGGGGAGATAATCACTGAAGATTCCTATTCTACCATCTTGCTCTACTTCTTAACTTTATATTCAAATATACGATGATTCAAACTAAAATAGTTACAATCACTATTTAATATTAGGCAATGTAAGTTTCAAATCTTAGGATTTACTGAAGATATTTTTATTTATAATATTTACCATCTCATTTTCCATTAGCTAACTCATAAAAATGAGCACAATGAAGTGACAGAAAAAATATTTTCATAATAAATAAGAATCAGTGCAGTTGCCTTCAGAGTTAATGTGCAGTTTGAACTGGTCTTTTTCAAATTCAAGTGCATGATGAATTGCATTGATTGCACTTTCATGAAGATACCTATGTTCAGAAAGCTGGCCTCATAGGAGCTATAAAATGCTGTACTTGAATGGCTTTGAAAAAAAATACAATTATTTGAAAACTGATGTGTTGAGAGGCTTAGAATATATTTGGTTTTCAAGGCCTTAACCCACTCTAATTCTTCATCAAGGAAAATCAATCACAGGATGAGAACATGAATTAGATATCCCTAAATGTCATAACATTTATATATTGGATTTTATTTTTACTTCATTAAGAAACCAAATAGGACTGTAATTAAAGAAAACGATAGCATATGGTAGAGAGACTGTTTATGGTTTTCCCAACTTTATATACCATTAGAAATTCTATGCTGTGAAGGACAAACCAAGCAAAATATAAGCATACTTGATTAGAAACTTACTCCACTTTTAAATCACAGGGAAATCTACTTTTATTTAATTTGAAATCTGTTACACAACTCTGTTTGAAATTGAGTGTCCTAAAATTTTCCATGAAATTTGAAAGGGGATGAAAATGAATGAGAGAGCAAGGGCTTGAAAAGTCTCCAAACAATATTATTTAATTTTATAGTCTTTCTTAGGGTAGATGTATCTTGAAATTATGTTTTTATAACTTCTGCAATAGCAAGTTAATTTCCTTGTTCAAAAGAGTGATAAACTAAAAATTGTTTGAATGCCTACTATGTGCCTAGTGCTGGGTAAAATTGTGGGCAAACAGAAAAAAAAGAGATAATTTGCATCCTCATTGAATATTCCAGGGAACAAGACAAACAAACTACTGCTTATAATATCTTGTGATAAATGCTATCTGATCAGAAAAAGCTGACTGGGGAACAGACAAACATGTGATCTTAAAGGTTTCTCTGAATCACCCACAAACTATTAGGACTCAGCTTTACTTTTTCTTCCCCTAAACAAGTTTTCTGGTTTACCTACATAACTACAGTTTATGAAACTATGAGTATTCATATCTTTTGTTTGTATGGACATAAATATTCCTCCCTGAAGTCCATATTAGTTTTTATATATGTCAATATTCTATGTCCATAAGTCTTTAGAGGAATGGAACATTTTAAAATCTCAATATTGTCTCTTTTCATTCAAGATTGAACCAGAACCAAATAATTTGCATTTACATGTTTGATGTGGTGTGTTGTGCTGATAAGTGTGTGAGATAGTGTGCTATGTGGTATGATGTAATGTGAGGCATGATATATCAGAAGTAGCAGTGTATAGCATGTTGTGTTGTGTGATTGGTGAAATAGTTGGCGACAGTAGGTGTGGGGAGTGGGGTGTAACATAGTTGGAGTGGAAAATATGATGTATTAATGATGTGTTCTGAAAAGCACAATGTGGTGTATTGAAAATGGTAGGTTTGGGAGTATGGGGTGTGGTATAACATGAAGCTGTATTTTATGGTACAGTTTTGAAATTCCATGTTTCTGAAGTCTTGAAAACATAGAAAGAAGTATAAGTTCTCATAAAATAACAAGAAACACACATTATGCCCCTATAGCACTTTTTTGTGAACTTGCTAAGTTTTAGGATATCTTTCCTATGTTCAATACAACAATATCTGCATATAAAAGGCTTGTCAGATTCAAGTAATTAAATATACTCTAGGACCTCTGATCTAGGAAGGGTATAAATATGCCACTAATGTGTAACTTTTGTTATCTAGACAGCAAGCATGAGGTTTCCCTTTATGGAAGGAAATATTTTAGGATAAATATCCTGATCAGTAACTTGAGCTAGGAAGTGAGATCACCAGGACATGAGGGTCCACAACATCCCAATCACTTTGGAAGCCACTCAGTATGAGGAAATAAAATGACCTTTTTTTCACTCTGATTGGAAAGAGGAGACAAAATATAAATGAGAGAAATATGAAGAAATAGGACCCAGAAAGATTATATTGTGTGAGGGCCAGTGGTGGTGGTGGGAAACTAACCAAAGTTTTAACTCCCTCATGTTTAAAATCCATTAAGGTCCACATTCCTGTCATGTAAAAACACCATTCCTTTCCACATTTAGAACACTCATAAGTGGATACTGAACATTTATCATAATACTACAAGAAAGGGATCAGCAGTAGCAGGACACTGCCAGGGGAGAGAGGGAGGAAGGACACATAACATCACTAAGTGATCACTAAGTACCTGATCCTAAATCAGGCAAAGTGAGGACCAGTGGGAGGCCCAAACTTCATGTGTATGTAGACCACTTATGTAACTAATCCTGACTTGTACCTGACATCTTAAAAAAAAAAGAAAAGAAACAGAGAAAGAAAAAACCAAAAAACCAAAAAACTTTACCTCTCTCTTTAAACCTGCCCTTGGATTTAGTAACCTGAGAATGATGTGTGGAGAGGCATTGGCAGAGGGTGATGTGATAGACAGTATAGTCCAAAAAAGCTCAAAGAATCTTCAGGCAGAGAGGACCCAAAGAAGAGGCCCTTAGTGACTACACAGAGATTGGAGAAGGTTCTCTGCTACCCAGGATGTGTTTTAGGGACATGCACTAATCTTAAAAATGCAGGGGAGGCCCAGCTGAGCTCTGAGTTATAATTATGAGGGCTAGTCTTTAAATTATAAGGGAGAGAGAAACAAATTTATGTGGGAGCATGCCATTTGCCATTTCAGCTGAGGTAGGAAGGATGAGTAAGTGACACCATAAGGGAACTGTCATTGGTAAGAAAAACTGGGTGCCTCATTGGCATGGAGAAAAAATAAAATGTTTGTGTAATGTTTTCACATAGTAAGACAGACTGAATATGGGATATGGTAGATCTAAGACTTACCTTCTTTTTTTTCACATAGTCATTGCTCTAACATAACTGTTGCGTGGATATGTCTCCCCTCCATTCATCTCTTCTTCCCTCTTGCTCTACTCTTTCTGTTTTTCTCTCAAAGACCCTGGTTAACCAACATCTCCTCCGTCCCTAAAATTCCAATTATAGATTATCCAAAGTTGCTGAAAAAGAACACGGATTTTAAAGTTAAGGACAAACAAAATACTCATTGTGGTTGACTGACCCTAAGGCAGTCCTCATGATTCCTGTCCCCTTTTGTTCACACCCTGTAAAACTATCTTCTTGTGTGTGTGTGTGTGTGTGTGGGGGGGGGGGGCTGTGACTTGCTTCTAGCCAACAGAATATGGAAAAGTTAAGATTTTTTTTCAGGTGTAATTAAGGTCTCAAATCAGTTGATTGTGAGTTAATCATAAGGGGGATTTTTTTTTTTTTGCTGGAGTGCAGTGGCACACTCATGGTCACCCCAGCGTCGACCTGCTGGACTCCGGTGATCCTTCCACCTCAGCCTTCCAAGTAGCTGGAACCACAGGTGTGTGCTACCACACCTGGCTAATTTTTGATTTATTATGAAGATGAGGTCTCGCCAAGATGCCTCAGCTTGTCTTGAACCTGCGGTCTCAGGCAATCCACTCACCTTGGCTTCCCAAAGTGCTGGGATTACAAGCTGAGTCACCTAGTCTGGCCAAGGTGGATGCTTTTGAGTAGGATTGATTTAATCAGATGAAGGTCCTCAAAGAAGGAAGTGAGCTCTCTCAGGGAAGAGAAACTTTCCATTACTGGTTTTGAAAAATTAAACTGCCATATGTCTAGGGTCTGTGGAGAGAACTATGAAACAAGGAACCATAGTGGCCACCAGAAGCTGAGAATGACTATTGGTTGACAGAGAGAAAACAGATTGCATGAATCTGTGGATTGCTTTGGGTAGGATATGGAAAAAGAGAGCACCTGTGCATTGTTGATAGGAGTGTAAATTGGTACAGCCATTATGTTAAATAGTATGGTGTTTCCCCAAGAAGTTAAAAGTAGAATTACCATACAACCTAGCAATCCCACTTCTGAGTATACACCCCAAAAGAAACAAAATCAGCATGTCAAAGAAATAGTTGCACTTTAATGTTCATTATTCACAATAGTGGATGACCTCAAGGAAGTATTTGTTTAACCTTTTTGGCTTTAAGTTTCATTATCAGTTGTAAAGTGTGGACATTCATGGTACCTGCCCTAGTCTGCTTGGGTTATTCTAACAAAATACAGACACACTCAGAGTTAGAACTTTAACATGTGAATTTTGCAGGGGACACATACATTCAGTCCCTAACGGTACCCTTCCTCATGGAGTTTCATGCACTCCATAAATGATCTATAATACGTAAATATATAGCATATTAAAATATCCTTACAAAATAAGAAAAGCGATGACAGGGGCAATATAAAACTTATCAAAGAAATCCCTACAATTATCTGAAAAGATCATTGATGTTCCTAATCACAAATGTTAATGAAAACTATCATATTGTTTTTGCCTATCAGATTTGCAAAGATTAAATTAATCGAAGGTTCTCAGTGATAATACTCTCAAACGTTGCTGATTTGACAATTTCTCAAAAGCTAAAATGCACATACCTTGTAAATCTATAAGATGTCTATTAGAATATTGTTAGTGGTAGCAATATATTGAAGTCATCTAAATGTTCCATTAAGAAGACAGCGGTTAAATAAATTACTATCAGTATCATTCTAACAATTTCAAAAAAAGCAGATAGATCTGTTTGTATTGATTTTAAAGCAAGGCAGTTGTATAGTATTAAGTGAAAAAATTTAGTTGCTGATTCTCATAGTGCATTACTATGGTATCTTATTTGCAAATGTATTTACATTGTGCACATATTTCACTGACAAGAGCAATGATACTGGGTACTGAGATGTTGGATGACTTTTGCTTTTATTTCTTGACATTTTCTGTTTATTTTTTAATGAACAAAACCTTTTCAAATAAAATTCTTTTTAGACTAGGCTGACTCAAGTTTCATAAGAACTTTTATACAATTAAAAAGTAAATATCCCTTTTTTAGATATAATCCCAGAAATTTTTTATTTTGTTCTCAGCCAAATAAAAGACATTACAACTATACAGAAACTCGCCAGTATAATAATTATACTAGATTATTCAGCTTCTCTGTTCTTCTCTTGAATGCAGTAATTTTCTTTTCTCTCTCTCTCTGTCTTGAGCCTATTCATTCTCTCTCTCTTTCTCTCTCAGTGGTTCATATGGTGCAAAGAATGGCCTATAACTCTTGGGCTCAAGGGACCTTTCCTCCTCAGCCTCTCATGTAGTTGAGACTATAGGCATGAGCCACTGTACCCAGCCTATTTTTTCACTTTTAACAATATCTGTGTAGTTTGTAATTTGTTCCAATTGATTTGATGAGTTATATTATATTGCAAAACTTTAAGAATGGTTGCTTTGCTGAAATTAAACAGATCAGTCACTTTTGGCAAGTGACAAAAAAGAAAAAAATAATATTCTTTTGGTAATTTTACAGTTGATTCTGCTATAGAGTTGCAATTCTCTCATGTACTGAGGATCTGATTATGCATATAAGACCTAAATGATGTTCTCTCTCATCTTACCTATTATTCTTTTATCAGTGCTTTTCTCTATTAACTTCACTAAGAAACAAATTTGCCATGATTATATTTAATAAACATGCTCAAATCACTATGTATGTACTACTGTGAATTTTATACCCAATCAGTCCTTTCTTTTTCATCTAAGGTGTTCTTTTTATAGATATATTCAAGTTCTAAAGTTCATCACTACAAAAATAATGTATTTGCCTAATTCAGAAGGGAAATCTTGAAAAGGCCGTATATAACTGGCCCTAAGCAAACATGGTTTATGATAAGACAGCACTGTTTAAATGATTAGAAAAATAGTTTGGGGAAGCAACTCAATCTAACACTTATAAAACTTGGTATGTTTTATAAGTGTCACTTTTCTTATTTTGTAAGTGTTAGATTGAGTTGCTTGGTATGTTTTATAAGTATGAAACAAACTCTTGTTTGAATCATGCTGATTATAGCAGTCTATCATAACTTCTTCCCTCTTGGTAATGAAGCATTCTCAGTTCTCTCTAGCTCCTAATGCCTGTCCAGGTTCTGCAGTGGACTGGGTACAAATGCAGCTTCCGTTTGAGATACACAAGCTCTGTCCAAACGTCATAGCAAAAAGACATAGATATAATATTTAAGACAATTGCCTATATAACTAAGGCACCAGTACTTTTTCCTTTTAAAAATAGCAACACTCTGATGACTGCATTGACCACATTGACCTTTTTCTTTGCTACCTGAGAAAATAACTTGGGTAAAACATAGTGAAGGAAAATAGAAGACATTTGGAGTGGAATTTAATCTTTTGATTGCAATCAATATTTATTCTCCCCTGTTCTTTTTCACGTTACTAGTCATATTTTCAGTTGGTAAAATAGTTGGGTCCCCTTAAAAACAAGCCCCAGTAGATGTTTTAGTTACCGACAGCCTGTTCTATTCATGAGCCTTAATGATGAGGAAGCTTATCCATGCATCTCTCATCATTTGTCTTGAATATAGCACACATTGCTATTTACCTTCATAAAGTAGTCTGAGACACAAAGCCATTCACTCAAATTGTTGAGATAAATGGGGTTAGTTTGCTCTAAGTTTTCATACTGAATTAAACAAAAACCAAAAAACATTGCTTTTTTCCCCCCCAGAATTAACCTAAGCTTTGAAAATCACTCTTCTTTTTCTAATAGCACCTAAATTGACATAACAGTACTCATTGTTGAAATTCAGTGTCTAGTTGAATAGAAATTGATTGCCTTTAATTTGGATTTATTATTCCACCTCCAATAATCCTTTATAATGTTAACTCTGCTCCGAGTGTGCAAAGATGTATCAAGCCCACTCAGAGATGTGATACGTCACCTTGCTCACTATATTTTCTCTGTAAACAAAATGACACGATGTGTCACTAAACCATTCCATAAGAATATAAATGTGTAAAGTTGATTAACAGTAATAATAGCAAAAACATTGAATTACACATTAGAAGGAGTGTAGTGGAAAATTTTTGAGGTCCAAGAAATCCAAGAAATATAAATATAATCTGATTGATAACGAGTTTGAGTATACTAGCAAGATACCAAAATTTAATATTTATTAATTCATCCATTTAAAATTTTTTCCATATTTATTGGATTATAATTAACAACTAAAAATTATATACATATATTTTATACAATGTGATGTTTTGATATATGTATATATTGTGAAATAATTACCACAATCAAACTAACATATCCATCACCTTACATAGTTACCACTTTGTGTGTGTGTGTGTGTGTGTGTGTGTGTGTGTATGTGTGGTGTGAACAATTAAGACCACTCTCTTATTTCAAGTGTACAGTATAGTATTATCTATTGCAACCATGTTGTACATTAGGTCACCAGAATTTATTTATCCTAAATAATCAAAACTTTGGATCCTATGACCAATACCTGCCCATTTCTTCCACCCCTAGACCCTGGCAACCACTATTCTACTCTCTGCTTCTATGGGTTCAACTTTTTGGATTCCACATGTAAGTGTTATCATACAATATTTGTCTTTCTGTGACTTGCTTATTTCACTTAGCATAATGTCATCAATGTTCATCTATGTGTTATAAATGACAGGATTTGTTTAAAAGATTGAATAGTATTCCATTTTGTATATGTGTGTGTATTATCATATTTTCTTTATCCATTAATCTGTTGATGTACACAGGTTTATTTCATATCTTGGCTATTATAAAATATCTTGGCTATTAGGAATAATGATGTAATAAACACAAGAGTGCAGGCATTTCTTTCACATACTGAGTTCAGTTCCTTTGAATATATAAACAGGAAAGGATTGCTGGATTCTATTTCTAATTTTTTTGAGGAACCTCTATAGTGTTTTTCATAAGAGCTGTACTAATTTACATTTCCACTAACAGTGTATATGTTCCCTTTCTCCACATCCTTGCTTTTATAATCTTTTGCTTTTTTGATAACAAGCATCACTACTACACATTTGTTGAATTTAGTATTCATTGATCATTTATTGTATGCTAGGCATTATGTTCAGTCCAATGGACACAAATATTAATAGGAAACCATAATTGCTCTTAGAAGCTCATAATACTAGGGGAAGCCAACATGGAATCTGTAGGCTTTAAGGAAGTCTGATGAGTGGGACCATAGAAATGTGCATATGGTATTTAGTGGAGCACTGAGAGAAAGCATGACTCAACCTAGGGCTAGTCTGAGAAGCTTCCTAGAAGAGGTCACAGATAATCTGAATCTTAAAGGCTCAGTAAGAGAGAGACAGCAAAAGGGATAGCTAGACTTCTTAGCTAAGGAGGGCAAAGGGGAACTATTATCTTGGGCTAGGGATGAGCAGAAAGGGAAACAGTAGTCAGTTGGCTGTCCTATAACAGGAGGTGGGAGGGAAGAGGATGGCAGTGAGGCAGAGAATTGTGGAATCCTGAGCATTAAATCAATGTTAGTCCACTACATTCCTTCTGGGTCACTTGGTATCAGTAAGTCTTATAGGTAGTTTTATCAAGCGACTTGCAAATATTTTTTCTTTCTTTCTCTCCTCCCCCACTGCGTACACACACACACACACACACACACACACACACACACACACACACACACACACACACACACATCAGGCTGTAGGAAAAAGTAGTCCACTCCCTAGGTCCCCTATGATTTTTGCTTTCCATGATGCTGTCATTTACAGTGTTTATGGTGCTATGATTTCTGCTGTCCATGGTGCTGTGAAATTGACCTCTTATCCCCAGCAGACTCTTGTAGACTCTTGTTCTTAGAGTGGGTGTGCCCAATTATTTACACTGGCTCTTGTCTCCCTTCAGCACCCGCCACCATACTTTGTAACATCAGAGAAGTTGTCTAATCTCTTTCTTTTGGCTAATCTAATGACGACACATTCTTCTCCTTACACACCCCATTTCAGGCTCTTTTTATTTGACAGTTTCTATGCTCCATCAATATTCATCCACAACAAAATCTAAAGGAGAAGTTACCATCAGTCTCCTATTTTCAGTTACCCTCAAATTTCAGTGTAATTTCCTAGGCATCCTTTGTCCCATCTTGAGTGAAAAGGAACTTCCAACATGGTCCTTATCCTCCTTCTCAAAGGCTGGTTTGCAAACCCTGCACTATCAGCTCTCTCCTTCTTCCCTTGGGTGACTGTGGTATGTGGTGGGAGAAGGGAAACTCATGAAAGCTGGAGTTGATCAACTCTTAATGGCCCGGCTGTGTATCTGGAATTTGGAAGTAGGTTTTTCAAACTCAGAAACTGAAGTTGTCTGCATGATAATCCATCTATTTTCTGTAAGTCACCAGGTTCAGTAAGGGGCCAAAGAATCATTCATGAATATTACAGTATCCAAAAGGAGCTCATCACCATCACATAGTTAATAAAAAATGTATTAAAACTGTTAATAATATATAATTCAAAGTGGTCAAAGTGGCTTAGCCTTTATGGTGGTATATTCTAAAAGGATTTATGGACATAATATCTTATTTATTACAAATAAGAAAACTCTAGTAAACTTTCATAAGAGTGATATTAAGAGTCAAGAAAGACATATTTGAGGCTGGATGTGGTGGCTTCTGCTTATAATTTCAGCATTTTGGGAGGCCGAGGTAAGAGGATTGCCTGAGCCTACGGGTTTGAGACCAGCCTGGGCAACTCGGTAAGACCTCATTTCTACAATAAATCAAGAAAAATTAGCTGGACGTGATGATGCATGCCTGTAGTTCCAGCTACTTGGAAGACTGAAACATAAGGATCGCCTGAGCTCAGCAGTTCAAGGCTGCAGTGGCTGTGAATGTGCCACTGCACTCCAGCCTGGGTGACAGAGTGAGACTCCAACTCGAAAAAAAAAGTATCTCATTTAGTGGATAACATATAATAATTGCTTAATAAAAGTAGTCAAAAAAAAGAGAGAGAGAGAGAGGCATGTTTGTGAAGGTGTTGACTGTCAACCCTCAAAGTTCTAGAGACCATGAACTTAACCAGGAATATATTAAAATAGACCCAAATAAGGAATGATGAACCAGAACACTAGTGGAGATATTAAGAATGGATTAGAATTAAAAGTCACTTTGTTACTAAGCTTACAGACTTAGTTAAAAATAGACGTCTTCTGTTCTTAGGAAAATGTTCATAGAGAGGTGTTTATAAGAGAATTTTGAAAATGTTCTGCTGAAGATGTATTTAGGTAAGAATATGTCAAACTCTCAGAAATTCAATGTAAATATCCATTTTCCTCCACTCATATGGGGGATAAGAAGTGGGTGAAATGGAAATAGAACATATTACTCTGGCTCATTTTTTTCCCTTTTACTATATTAGTTTCCATTCCCAGTTCTTTCTGGTAAAATCATGATTTTTAAAATTTCCTTTCCAATACAAAAATACAAATTAAATAATTTGTACATATTCCATAGTTGTGAGAGACCTCTTATTGTCAACATTTATATGTAGGCTTCTAACTGAATGCAGTCAGTGGTGATTCAGTGAACTAAGCTAGGAATGAATACAATGAACAGAATTGGAGGGTTAGATATTGACTCAAGTCTAACCAAATAGAGAGGCACTAGACATAATTTAAAATATTTGTTTAGAGTGCAGAAAATAGGCTAAAGATATATGTATGCATCTTCAAATTTAGATCACTATCGAAAAGATCTAAATAAAAATTGAGAATCATGTAGAAGTTAGATGAGGATAAGAAAAAAGAGAGCATCTTCAGGAAAAGACGTGTGTTGGGGAAGAAGCTGCAGTAAGGGAGTCTGGAAAATGAGGTGAAAAGGATTGGGAAGACAATGCAAAGGATACCCAAGGAAGAAACAGTGATCTACAGAGAGGACATATAGTATAAGGAGGGAGAATGTGAAAAAGTAATTGATATTGGGAGGCACTAATACACAGCGATATACAGAATCATGCACAGATTCTGTTTGTGGTCACATAGAGGAATGAATTGTGGTATAATGGTTAGAGGCAGTATGTAATATTTAAGACATCTAATGGTGAATTGAAACACTGAGACAGCTTGAAGAGGAGTTGTGATGTGTGCATAATTTAAGGACTCTGTTTGGTTTTGTTTGTTTTGTTTAGGGTCCGAAACCAATTCAGACTTCTAAAATGTTATTATTTTATAGGTATATAATTAACATATCTATACTCAGTGTTCTTCAGATATTTATAGCCCTTCACATACCTTTGGTAAAGCTCAGGAGCACAGCTTGTGTAGGAAAGAGGAATGATTTCATGATTGCTGGGTGCTCAGTGAGGCGGCTTCCTCAGAGGTTTCCTCTGGCAGAGCTTACAGACTTAGTTAAAAATAGACGTCTTCTGTTCTTAGGAAAATGTTCATAGAGAGGTGTTTATAAGAGAATTTTGAAAATGTTCTGCTGAAGATGTATTTAGGTAAGAATATGTCAAACTCTCAGAAATTCAATGTAAATATCCATTTTCCTCCACTCATATGGGGGATAAGAAGTGGGTGAAATGGAAATAGAACATATTACTCTGGCTCATTTTTTTCCCCTTTTACTATATTAGCTTCCATTCCCAGTTCTTTCTGGTAAAAATCATGATTTTAAAAATTACCTTTCCAATACAAAAATCACTTTGTAAATAAGATCTGAACATTCAGGTCACAGAGGAAATCATGAGAAAAATAAGGCAATTGTATCTTCTTATTCTCCTCGACTTTGAAGATCCCACTGATTTAATAACCCTCAAAGTACATTTGGGTTTATTGCATATCAAAGACAAATAATATTGTTTGCCAATTATTACATTAAAAAGGAATCTTGTATTAACTTAGAAATGAAGTAATTTCTTTCTTTGAATGAGTAGAATTAAGTTGGAGGTGATTTTGATGTTACTGAGGCGGCCTTAATCACACTGTCTATTTAAGCTGTTTATCCAAATCTTTTCATGAGAATGCCTAAGGGATGTCTTTCCAACCTTCATTACAACACATTTGGGAAAAATATTAGATCTTAATAGCAAGACATGTGAGTACATTTTCTATTAGTATTTTTTTTAAAATCTGGAATTTAATTTAAGGATTTAATCTAATTTTCTTTTGAATTGCTTGTGCAGTGATGAAGTGTGGACTGTCTCATTTATGAAATCTTCCTAATTCTTCAGTACTGTGTGACTACATAAACCTATATTAAAATAAAAATTAAAAAGTATTTGCAGCTAACCGAGGATTTCTCTTACCACATCACATTTGTTAAAAATAAAATTTAAGACTGACTATAGAAGAAAACATATTCCAGATGCAGAGATATTTAGAAAAGATGATAAGAAAAGATAATAATAATCTCTGGGACTTACTGAGCTCATCCCATCTGCCAAGCATCACTCAAATGATGTGCACTTATTATGTTATTTATGTCTCCCAGGAGTGATATAAGAGAGATACCAGTATTATCCCTAAAGGCACAGAGAGGTTAAGTAACTTAAATGAAGTCACAATGCTGATGAGAATAGAGTTCAGAATCCAGACTCAAGCAGTCTGACTTCAGAGCTGCAGCTGATTCTCAAAAAAATCCCTTGAAAAACATATTTAACTGGTCAACAACTGTTAGCACCAATAATTGTTTTTCAAGTGTAATGTAAAATTCCAGAAATCAACAAAAATAGATAAGTGACTGATTACCTACTAGTTATAATATTTTACATAAATTCATCTTATGAATTTATTTTAAAAGACTCAGTTCATTGATATAAACTTTAAGATATGTTTTTCTAAAATCTGTAAGTATTCTTTCTTTATTCTAATTCAAATTGTTAATAAAAATACTGACTAGAATAGGGCCAGACAGATTCCCCTGTCATAAAATGTAAATGTCACTCATGATGGAAATCCATCCAGTGACTTGGGTGAATGGTAGAAAGATTAAAATGCAAAGCCATTAAAGAGTATAGAGTCTACATTTCACCATTTTGTCAGTTCAAAATGAAAGGTTTTGTCAAATGTCTTGAAATTCAAATACCTACATGTTTTGGGAGTGAACTTTTAAAGGGATCAGGCAGCACTTCTGCCAGACCACTCTAATCTCTGATAACCTGCTTATGCCACAAGGGGATGTATGAAAGTATAGAAAAATTCATGCTCTAGAGAAGCAAGGTTTTGGTTTTTTTAAGGTTATTTTTTTCCTTTGAGGATAGAAGAAGAAGGATGGACCCTACTTATGAATTTCTGCTAGAAACCATAACATACCAAGGGAGATGACTTCTCACCATACAGACAGGTTATCAGTCAGGGACAAAATACATATAACCAGGATTTCAAGAAGTACACAGACTTCAATTTTGATGACATTGGGGAAAAGGAAAATTTTGCATTGGAGAGAGCTCAGCAGGGAAAACCAGTTGGTTCATGCAGTGTCTCACAAAAATGTTATTCATAGTAGATTTCAGGAGCTGTGCAAAGAAGCAAGAGAGTTAATGATAGCGTATGCAGAAAATGTGGCAAGGGGAAGTGCGAAAAAGAGCTAGTTCTAAATGAACGAGAGGTAAAATACAAGAGAGTGCTTGTATTATGACATACATCAGCCAACATGGCAAGAGAGTGTAAGAATGCTGACCCAGGTAACTTGAGCTAAGAGAACTCTCCAGCTTCTAAAATAAATTCCCACCAGCATCATATGCCTGTAAATTGTTGCCTACTTTTGTTTAATTACTCAGGGCATTTGTTTAAAAGTTTACCTAATAACAGCTGCTGGAGAGGGTGTGGTGAAAAGGGAACACTTCTACACTGTTGGTGGGAGTGTAAACTAGTGCAACCTCTGTGGAAAGTAGTGTGGCGATTCCTAAAAGCTCTAAAAATTGACCTTCCATATGACCCTGCAATCCCCCTACTGGGAATATACCCTGAAGAACACAAATCACTCTATAAAAAAGATACCTGCACACGTATGTTTGTCGCAGCATTGTTCACAATAGCAAGAACCTGGAAACAACCATGCTGCCCATCAAAAGAGGACTGGATTAAAAAAATGTGGTACATATACACGATGGAATACTACGCAGCCATAAAAAAGAACAAAATCATGAATTTCGCTGCAACCTGGATGGAACTAGAGTCTATAATACTGAGTGACCTCTCACAAAAACAAAAATCCGAATATCACATGTTCTCACTCATATAATGGACCTTGAACATCCAATGCAATACTATAAGAAAATGACTGACGGTACTGGGAAAGTATGGGGGGGGAGGGAGATGGGATTAACAGTAGCAAATATCTGTTGGGGGATGGGAAAACACCTCTTTTCAACAAGGTGCCTGAATGAAACGTCATTGTACACCTAACCCTCAACTGTACCCCACAAAACCATAATAAAAAGTACTGATTAATGAAAAAAAAAGTTTACCTAGAGAGTCATTAAGTATTTCTTAACAAAATATATATTTGTTTAGAGAATTATTTGGTAGAAGCAAAAATACCTGAATGCTAGAAAATCCTATGTGTGTACAATGTTTCTAGTCCCTGGACTGATGGCCGATCTCAAATGATTGTCAAGAACTCAATCTCTCTGGCCTCTTACTTATGGTGGGAGACAATGACCATACAGCATATAATCTATGCTCATTAAAGGAATCATTAGTGAGATACAAGAGATTATTTTAAACAAGACAATTTTCTCATATATGTATTTTTTCTGTTCTTTAATCATCTTGATGTCTTAAGCTAAAAAGACTAGTAGTAACAAGATTTTGCATACACATGTACACACACATGCAAGTCTATTTGGGGTTTTTTAAATAAATGAGAGACAAAATTGAAACTATTTAACTGATTGATGGAAAATATTATAAATATTTTGAAAAATTTTCCAAACATTATTCAAAACACTATTCTTTGGTGAGATGCTATACATATTTCCTTTCATTACCAGCATAAAGCTCTAACCTCCTTTAGAAAAAGAGATGACAGTCTCTTAGTGACAATATGCTAAAATAATTATTTCTTGATAATGATATTTTTGTATTTAATAGTATTTTCCTCATTTTCTGAGATACGTTTTATTATGATGTCACAGATTTTCTAGAAATTGAATTAACTCATCTTACTAATGTGACATAACATCAGTAAATAAATTAGCATGTTATAACACTTATTTTATGTTAATACTGGTTCAAAATTATGCCCCACCTTTTGGCAACATGAGATTCTTTACAAACACTTTGTTATAAGTCATAACACAGAAGTTATTTGCAATGTTTAATTGACCAATTTTTCTTATGCTAATCTTACACTTGCTTATGATAGACACAGCCAAATTAAATAGCAGAGACAAGTGTTTAGCACCAAAGACTTTCTGTGAAAGACATTATGGTCTGTTGATGATACTTTATTTTACAATTCTGAATGAGAGTTTTTTTTTTTTAATTTCACAGATGAAAGAAGAAAGATCCAAACAGATAGCTTATTTTATCTATTCTAGGGTCCAATATTCTATTAATAGTGTCTCTGAAACAGGCAACTTGTACTACAAATTCTGCAGATTATAATCAGGTTAAAAGTGAGCACTGGGATATATGAACTCCGCAGCAACTTGGATGGATTTAGAGTTGATCATACTCAGTGATCTATCACAGAAACAAAGAACAGAGTACCTTATGTTCTAACTCACAAGTGGGCCTTGAACATTTATCATAATACTATAAGAAAGGGATTGGCAGTAGTAGGAAACTGCAAGGGGTGAGGGGATTGGCAGTTGAGGGAAACTGCTAGGGGAGGGAAGGGCACACCTCATCAACAAGGGTGCCTGCATAATCAACATTTGTACACCTAACCCTGAATTGTACCCCACATCTTTAAAATAAAAAAATTTAAAAAATAAATAAAAATTTAAAAAAAGTTAGCACTAGGGAAGTCTTTAGGGAGAAAGTAATCTATGCATGTATAGCATCCCTCCTTAGGGTCTGGGGCATCAAGTAGAGGAAAGGGGACAGTATTATTAGGTTGATCTTGGTGGCATGCAGAAATTTTCAATTTCTTTTCATGTATCTGTGCCTTAAAGCAGCGGTCCCCAGTGTTTTTGGCACCAAGAGTCAGTTTCCTGGAGACAATTTTTCCAAAGACGGGCAAGGGAGGATCATCAGGCATTCAATTCTTATAAGGAGCGTACAACCTAGATCCCTCGCATGCGCAGTTCCCAATAGGATTCGCACTCCTAAGATAATCTAACTGGCCGCTGATCTGACATAAGACCAGAAGATGGAGTACAGCTTGCCCAAGGTTCACCTCCTGCTGTGTGGCCTGGTTCCTAACCAGTCATGGGCCGGTACTGGTCTGTGGCCCGGGGATTGCATTGTTGTTGCAATGTTTATTTTAAACAGTAATGGGAGGAACCTTCGATGGCTCACTCTGTACCAACCTGAGTTACTAGCTGCTTGATGCTTAAGAATGCAAGTACTTTGGGGTTTAGTCTACCTGTATTTAATGAGCCAGTATGCGATCTTAGATAAACAGGTAAACCTCACTAGAGCTGTTCTTCCCCAGGTGAGTGTGATCATAATGACATTCACCTCTGGCATTTATTGTCATTAGATAATTATACAGAGTACTTGGCAGAGAGTCTGCGTCATATTGTAAACTGAGCAAATTTTAGACCTGTTCAAAAACTGGACATCCACACTGGTTAATCTAATATTTTCTACTGTAAAATAGTGCTGTGCCTTCTTTATCAGGATACTTTCCAGGTTTGGTATGATAGGGGAAAACAAGGATGATCTGTTATTAAATAATTTTATGTGCTTTCCTTATTTTATGCCATCATTCAGCATAGAAAGCCTGTGATGACTAACTTTGTAGTTATGGTGGTCATTGAAATACATCCTTGCTTCAGTCAGATCATCTTCATGTCACAGACTTTAATTGATATACGTGAGAGAAGGCACGCATTACATAGAAAATATTATTTTCTATAATGGAAAAATAAAATAAGCCTATGCAAGACTATAAATTTGGATAAAAACAACTGCCATCATTTTTTCCCTAGTTTCTCTTAGGTGGGTAACTGGGGACATAGAGCTTGATGATCCCATTTGTTGCCTCAGAAGTAAGCCTTTGAATTTGAATTGTCAGTTTTGGAGAGTTCTTCTCTTTCCCTCCTTCCCTCCCTCCCTCCTTTCCTTCCTTCCTTCCTTCCTTCCTTCCTTCCTTCCTTCCTTCCTTCCTTCCTTCCTTCCTTCCTTCCTCCCTCTCTCCCTCTCTCCCTCTCTCTCTCTCTCTCTTTCTTTCTTCCTTTCTTTTTTTCACAAAGCCTCATTCTGTCACTCAGGTTGGAGTGCCGTGGTGTGATCATAGCTCACTGTAACCTCGAATTCCTGGGCTTCAGCAATGCTCCTGCCTTAGTCTTCCAAGTAGCTAGGACTACAGGTGTACATCACCATGTCTGGCAAATTAAAAAAAAATTGTAGAGGCAGGGATCTTGCTATGTTGCCCAAGTTGTATTTAACTTCTGGCCTCAAATATTCTTATTCCCATGACCTCCCACAGCACAGGAATTATAGGTGTGAGTCACAATCCTGGCCAGAAGATATTTTAATACATAAAAATTTAAAAATAGGTTGAAATCTTATAAATCTTAGAGCATCTGTCATGATAATAATCATTGGTATCCATCAATTTCTCTTTAAGAACAACAATAGATATAAAAACTCTGTATTGGTAGATTCAGTAACTAAATCACTGATTTTTAACATGGGCACGATTACAGCTGTGTTCTGCCATTCCTACTGACTCTAAAGTTCATCTTGTGTGATAGTTGGAGTCCTGTAGGACAGGTGGATGGAATAGATGAGTTCCCAGAGCTATGTTGGGTTTTGTCTGTGGGAAATTGAGGCTCAAGACTACTTTGAATTCCTAGATATATAATATAAGAGATAAAAATTGCCATTCTATATCTTCCTTCCAGTAATTTTTGCATTTTGTGTCCAAAATTAGCTGTTAAGCCATATGAAGGATTATATCAGTTTTATCATTTTTAGTAATACATTACCTTCATATTTTAACCTATTCTCCAGGAAAACACTACTTACCAGAATGCTGTTAAAGAATAGAGTGTAGGCTGGGCTCGGTGGCTCAGCCTGTAATCCCAGCTCTTTGGGAGGCCGAGGAGAGTGGATTGTCTGAATCTACGGGTTCGAAACCAGCCCGGACAACTTGATGAGACCTCATCTTTACAATAAATAAAAAATTAGCTGGGTGTGGTAGCATGTGCCTGTAGTTCTGGCTCCTTGGAAGACTGAGGCAGAAGGGTCGCTGGAGGCCAGCAGGTCGACGTTGGAGTGGTCATAAATGTGCCACTGCACTCCAGCCTGGGTGATGAGAGTGAGACTGCAACTAAAGAAAAAAATATAAATAAAAAGAATAGAATGTAGATGTCTTTTCTGGCTAGTAGTTTATAACCTATGCATAACATGAAAAACTAAAAAAAAGTCGACGAAACAAAATAGTATAAGAATACGTACAAAATACAATGGTACTATAGATGAGACTAAATTTTCTATATATGCCTCCAATACATTGTTAATCAGTTTAAAAGTGAGAAGAAGAATTAAAAATGTCTGGAACTGATGGACTTTCCATCAAACCTTTGGAAGAGCTGCTGTTTCTATAGCAGACACTTCTAGGTTAGCCCTAAGACTCCCCACAGAAAGATGTCCTACTGAAGAGAATTGGGTCTCTACAGGGCTGCTACATTGCACTAAACTAGGGGCTCAACTGAACTATTAAAATGACATGGCATAGAATAACACTGAAATTGAGAAATATGACCAAAGTAGTGTGAAATAAAATCAATAACATCAATCAGGAGACCAAAAAAGCATATATCCTGGGCTATGAAGCAGAACATTTTCCCTCAGTTGTAGAGAATTAAACGGAATCATTTGCAAAGTGAACAAGAATCAGCAATTCACACACATGTGAAAAAATGCTTGGGTATTCCTTCTCAGTATTCAACCCTTTTACAATATATCCTAGACATAATGGACTGAAGAAGCAAGAAGGAAATATACATTTTTGAGCACTTTTGAGGAGTAAGTTTTGTGTGAGATCCCTCACATGATCCTCATGGCTGCTTTCTGAGTTACAATTATTCATATTTACAGTTTAGGTAAGTGAGGCTCAGAAACACTGAATGTGTCACATCAAAGTCAGAAACAGAATTCACAGTCAGGGCTCTATAATTAATGATTCTGTGCTCATCTCAAAACACCATGTTTCCTGAGATGCAAACACTCCCCTACAGTTAAGCAGAAAGCAGCCAAGCAAAGAATATAACTAAAAAAATAATATGTGAATTTAACTACATTAGGATATATGTTCTCTCTCTGTTTAGTTTTATTGTCTAATAATTAAAAAGTATAAGAGGCTTTTTAGTATTTTTATTATTATAAAGATGTGGTGTACAATTCAGGGTTAGGCATACAAACATTGATTATTCACGTACACTCGTTGATGAGGTATGCCCCTCCCTCCACTAGCAGTTTCCATCAACTGTCAATCCCACCCCCATCTCCCCTGACAGTTTCCCATTACTGCCAAATGCTTTCTTATAGTATTATAATTGTTCAAGGTCTGCTTATGAGTGAGAACATATGGTACTCTGTTCTTTGTTTCTGCAATAGATCACTGAGTATGATCGACTCCAAATCCATCCAAGTTGCTGCAAACGCCATATATTTGTCCTTCTTTATGGCTGCATAATATTCCATTATGTATATTACCAGATTTTCTTTATCCAGTCCAACTTTGATGAGCAACATGGTTGGTTCCATGTTTTTGCTATTGTGAATAGGGCTGCAATAAACATACGTGTGCAGGTATCTTTTTTGTAGAATGATTTGAGTTCCCCCGGGTATATTCCCAATAGGGGAATTGTTGGGTCAGATGGAGGGTCAATTTCTAGTTCTTTCAGAAATTTCCACACTGTCTTCCAAAGAGGTTGCACTAGTTTGCATTCCCACCAGCAGTGTAGAAGCATTCCTTTTTTCCCACATACTTGCCAGCCTCTGTTGTTTGTTTTATTAATGATGGCCATCCTTACTGGGGTTAGGTGGTATCTCAAGGTGGTTTTAATTTGCATTTCTCTGATGATGAGTGAGGCTGAGCTCTTTTTCATGTATCTGTTGGCTGCCCATATATCTTCTTCTGAGGAGTATCTATTCATGTCTTTTACCTACTTTTCAAAGGGACTGTTTGTTTTTTTCCTTTCAGCACATTTGAGTTCCTTGTAGATCCTAGATGTTACCTTTGTCAGATATACAGTTGATAAATATTTTTTCCCATTCTATGGGCTGTCTCCCTGCTCTCTTGATGGTTTCTTTTACTTTGCAGAAGTTTATTAGTACCATGAGGTCCCACTTGCCTATCTTATTTCTTAAGGTATTGGTCTTTAGGGTTCTGAATAGGAATTGGTTGCCAGTTTCAATTTCCATAAGGGTGTCTCATACATTTTCTAAGATTTTTATAGTTTGAGGTTTTACATTTAGGTCTTTGATACATTTAGAGTTGATTTTTTTTGGTATGGTGATAGGTAGGGATCCTGTTTCAATCTTCTGCATTTGGTCAGCCAGTTTTCCCAGCACCATTTACGAAATAGGTTCTCCTCTCCCCAGTGGTGGTTGTTGGAGGCTTTGTCAAAGATGAGTTGGTTGAGGAATTGAGGCTTTGCTTCCAAAATCTCTATCCTGTTCCATTGGTCTATGTGCCTGTTCTTGTACCAGTACCAGGCTGTTTTGATGACTGTAGCCTTATAGTCAAGTTTGAAGTCTGGAAGTGTGATGGCTCCTGCTTTGTTTCTTTTGCTGAGGATTGTTTTGTTATTTGTAGTCGTTTATGTTTCCATATGAATTTCTGTATTGTCATTTCCAGGTCTGAGAAGAATGACATTGGTAACTTAACGGGTATTGTGTTGAATCTGTAGATTGCCTTTGGTAGGATGGACATTTTAACAATGTTGATTCTTCCTATCCATGAGGATAGAATATTTTTCCATTTGTTTGTGTCTTTTTGGATTTCTTTGAGCAGTGTTTTGTAGTTCTCATTGTAAAGGTCTTTCACTTCTCTGGTTAGGAAGATGTATTTCATTTTTTTGCAGTGATTGTGAATGGAATCGTGCTTTTTATTTGGTCTCTGCCTGCTTGTTGTTGGTGTATAGGATTGCAACTAACTTTTGCACATTTTTGTTCCCTGAGACTTTCCCAAAGTCCTTTATCAGTGCAAGCAGGTTTTTGACAGATTCTCTTGGATTTTCAAGGTATAGGATCATATCATCAGCAAAGAGGGATAACTTGAGTTCCTCTTTTCCTATTTGGATACCCCTGATTTCTTTCTCTTGTCTAATTGCCAGAGTCAGGACTTCCACCACGATACTGGACAAGAGGGGTGAGAATGGCAGCCTTGTCTTGTTCCAGTTTTCAGGGGAAATGTTTCCAGTTTCTGTCCATTTAGCAATATATTAGCTGTGGGTTTATTGTAGATGGCACTTACTATTTTGAGGTATGTTCCTTCTATACCTAGGTGTTTGAGGGTTTTTCCAAGAAGGGATGCTGGATTTTATCAAAAGCTTTTTTTGCATCTAATGAGATAGCCATATGGTTCTTGTTTTTACGTCTGTTGATGTATTTAATGACATTATGGTCTTGCAAATGTTGAACTAGCCCTGCATCCTGGGGATGAAGCCTACTTGGTCATGGTGGATGATTGAGATGTGTTTTTGGATCCGATTTGCTAGAATCTTGTTGAGGATTTTTGCATCTATATTCATAAGAGATATTGGCCTGTAATTCTCCTTTTTTGTTGGATCTTCACCTGGTTTGGGTATCAGTGTGATGTTAGCTTCGTGAAATCATTTGGGGGAGAATTCCATCTTTCTCAATTGCCTGGAATACTTTCAGGAGGATTGATATCAGCTCCTCCTTGTACATTTTGTAGAATTCTGCTGGAAAGCTATCTGGTTCAGGACTTTTGTTTGTAGGTAGTTTTCATTTGACAGAGTCAATTTCATGAGTTGTTATTGGTCTATTTAGTGTCTCAACATCTTGTTTCAACATGGGGAGATTGTGTGATGCCAGAAAGTTCTCCATTTCATTTAGGTTATCAAGTTTGTTTCCATATAGGTATGCATAGTAATCTCTGATAATCTTTTGTATTTCTTCAGGGTTAGTTGTGATTTGATTTTTTTTATATCTGATTGTGGTTATTTGGACTTTTTCTCTATTTTTCTTGGCCATTCTGGCTAGGGGCCCATCAAGAGGTTTTGATTTTAAACATTTTTTTCCAGGATGAGTGTGTTCATTTTTCTTAATACTTATATGCAAGAAGTCACTTCATTAAATTTCTCTTTTATGTAACAAGCAAGTCTCCAGTATTCCTGACCGCATCTTCCTAGTCCCCTTTCTCAGATGCTCCTTTTGACTCACCTCTTGCATGATGGTGTTCCTTGTGGTTCTGTCCTAGATCCTCCAGCTCATGTTCTGCACACTTTTCCCAGGCATTGTCACCCCTTTCATCGATGTACTTATAGTAATTTATTTAACCTGACTCTGTCTGACCAATGCACCAGCTTCACTGATGCTCACTGTTACTAAGTAAAATATATTTATTGTTTCCCGCAGTATGTTGCACCATTGAACCTGGTAGCTGCATTTTCTACTTTCTTTCCTTCCAGTGGAGATGTATGCTTATCTCGATCAGTGGTTTTTGTTCTCAACTGTGTTTAGACCAGTTGGACATGTTATGATATTGCATCTTTTAGTTATATAGTATGCTCATTTAAAATAGATTTGTGCAAAGATAGAGCTGTTTCTATAAAAACCAAGTTGAATGCATTGGAAAGATTTGGTAGGGGAAGTCACTTAAAATTTTTTGCTATTGTCGGGATCCGTGGCTCAGCCTGTAATCCTGCACTTTGGAAGGCTGAGATGAGTGAATTGCCTGAGCCCGCGGGTTCAAGACCCACCTGGGCAACTTGGCGAGACCTCATCTCTACAATAAATCAAAAAAATTAGCCGGGCGTGGTAGTGCGCACCTGTAGTTCCAGCTACTTGGAAGACTGACGTGGAAGGATCGCCAGAGCCCAGCAGGTTGAAGCTGTGGTGGCCGGGAACGTGCTACTGCACTCCAGTCTGGGTGACGGAGTGAGACTCCAACTCAAAAAAAAAAAAATTTTTTTTGCTATTGATTTAAAGGTACAAAAGAGTAAGAAAGAAGAATAAAAATCTAGAATTCTGTACTAAGATATTTTTCACAAGTGTTTTTATGTTCTCATTCCACTTAAAAAACCCCAAACCAGGAACAATTAAATAATACATTGTGAGTAACGTTTATGCAAGAAAGATAATGGAAAACAAAAAGCTGTGAACCTATTCTGAAAGAGTGGGAAATCTTTTGTGTTTTTAAAGTTAAAATAAAATGTTTAAAGTATATGACTATTTCATGCTTTTAACTTTAGCTAACTTTTTCAGTTATACAAACAGGAAAACTGGGGACAGTTAACAAAAGAAATATTTACAAAGGGTAGGCAGGGCTTAGGGAAATCAACGAAGTATAATGCAGAGCCACAGAGCTGTCAACAGTGAAGGAGTCTTTGTCTTTCTTAGACTTGAGGAAACCCAAGAACAGTAGCTATATGGAAAGGAAATATGGCCTCTAGTGGCAAGCCAACTGATGGGAGCCAGCAAGGAAGAAGACAGAAATTAAACCACCGACCTCCTCTCCTCTAGCCTTTGATTTCCTGCCAATGCCCACTACTAGAGAGATTAATAGGAGACATGTAGCATAATCTATCACTTTTGACTTTTATATGCATTCTTGATTTTTATATGGGTGAAAAAAGCATGCAATGAATTCCCAAGTCTGATTAGATAATGTAATATTTTAGGGAAATATCAATTAGAATATACTCCCATTTGTAAATCTAAAATATTAGCAACATCATTGTATGCTCTCTGCTCCTTGGAGGACTTGATAAAGTGACTGTTTACAGAAGTGTGGACAAGATTTAATGACACCAAGAAAGGATGGTATGATGTAAGGGTGAGCAACAATAGATCTTTCCTCTTTCTAATCTCTCTAGCCTTCACTCTTTTGAAGGAGCAAGGGAGGGGACAGGGGGAGCAGCAACTTCTAAAAGAAGGTAGCTATATGGAAAAAGTTACTGCCTTTCTTTGCTCCCAGTTTTCCATGTAACAGTGGCCCATCCCTTTTGATTGGGGAGGGAGAAGGGAGGACCAACCATTTTTGTTTTTGACCTTGTCCTTTTCCGTAGAAATAGACAGGTGTGTGTGTGTGTGTGTGTGTGTGTGTGTGTGTGTGTGTGCGCGTGTGTACACCCATGCATATATGTATATATGTACAGTGCGTCAGGACATAACATTTTGGCCAACGATGGACCACATATATGATGGTGTTTCCATAAGGTTATAATGAAGCTGAAAATTCCCATTGCCTAATAAGACTATAGCCATCATAATGTTGTAGCACAATTACCGTATTTTTTTTTTTTGTTTGTTTGTTTTTGAGTTGGAGTCTCACTCTGTCGCCCAGACTGGAGTGCAGTGACCGCTCCCGGCCACCGCAGCCTCGACCTGCTGG
>NW_007038344.1:100032-104440 GCF_000164805.1 Carlito syrichta
GCTACCATGCCTGGCTGATTTTTTGATTTACTGTAGAGATGAGGTCTCGCTGCCCAGGCGGGTCTCGAACCCACGGGCTCAGGCAATCCACTCACCTCAGCCTCCCAAAGGCGCGGGATTACAGGCTGAGCCACCGAGCCCGGCTCAATTACCATATTTTTAAAATGGATGCAGTGTAGCTTAAATGCACAGTGTTTTAAAATTGATCATAGTGTAATGTCCTGGACCTTCACAGTCACTTGCCATTCACTCACTGACTTACCTAGAGCAACCTCTAGTCTTGCAAGCACCATTCATGATGATGCCCTATACAGGTATACCATTTTTTATCTCATATACCATATTTTTACTGTACCTTTTCTATGTTTTGATATGTCTAGATACACAAATACTTACCATTGTGTTACAGTTGACAACAATGTTCAGTACAGTAATATGCTGCACAGGTATGTAGCCTAGAAGCAATAGTCTAACCATATAGTTTAGGTATGTGTTAGTTTATACTCTCTAAGATTGTGTAAGTACATTCTATGATGCTCACTCAACAACAAAATCACCTACTGATGCATTTCTTAGAACATATCCCTGTCACTAAGAGATGCATTACTGTATTTTAAAAAACTAACGTTTTCAGCAGTTTTTAAGCTTTCTCTGTAAATATTGAAACAAAAATAAGAACTTATGCATTCTTCAAGAAACATTGAGACATTGAGAAGATGCTAAGTCAATGAAGTTATCATATGTATGTAGAAAATAAAACAGGTTGATTATTGGTACTTGTTAAGAAATCTGTTTCTATTTTCATAATATACCTGGAGTACTGTGAATAATTTTATAATTTTCTCATGAATAATTAGAATCAATTTGTGATTATTTCAATATAAAGACCTGTCCTTGAATTTTGAATTGTGTTCCATATGTACACATAGAAAAAATATCCTACATGTATTTTAATAGTTTATAATTGTTCAACCAGAATATTTTAAGTAAAATAGCATGGCTAATTTGTCATCAGCAATAGTCTGTATTTTTGTAAATATGAGAGACTATTTTAATACAAATTATACTATCAGATATTTTTAATGAGAGTTGCTTCGGTAAGGCTGTTTGCCAAACACATATACTTTTTAGCTGTACGGATTATTCAATTTAAGTTGACCTGAAAATTTGCATTGTGAATTTGCTAAAGGAAGACAATCTTTGAGATAAGCAAAATAAAAGCATGGACTACAATTTGACCAAACCAGGCTGTTTCAAAATTGTGATATCAATCAGTTTCTTGAAAATCATCGCTAAATCTGATGTATAGAATTGCATTTTTATTTTTACAGATTTTAATTTCTTGTTTTAATTACTCTGCATTGCACTGGTTAGAAAAACAACCTGATGAGTTATTTTTATTTATAGTGCTTCCATTCAATGTGCTTATGATTATATTTTAGTGCATTGGAAATTTGCAATCATCTATTTTAGTGCCTTTATTTTTTTTTTTGAAATTAAACTTTTGCTAAAGGTTAAAGAACTGTTTTTAAAGATAAAATGCTATTTGCTAAGATAGTCAATAAGGAAATTTTCACATAATACATTACAAATTCATTAAAAATGAATGAAATTATAATTTTTATTTGGCAAAGTCATTTGGTTTCAGAATCACTAGACACTTGAGTACCATCTGTGTGTCACACTTTTTCACAAGGCAGCTTTAGTTAGTGCTTAGAAATTTATAAATGTAATGTTGCTAGTAATATGAAAGAAGGTCTACTCTTATTTAGTAGGTACCTTCTGAGTACTGTAATCTTTGGGCTAGATAAATATATGTTTCAGATTCTTTAATTTGGCTTAAAAGACCTCTCAGGGCATCCTCCAGCCCTACTCTGAGCACTCCCTTGTGACAGCTGTCCTGGTCTCATATCAATTTCTCAAAACATCTTGCTCTCTTTGGCTTCTGGTGGTCTCCCATGCTTGTCCTTCTGCCTGTCTTGATCTCCATTCTTGTCCTTACATCTTTTCACTGAATAAAATCCAGATCATCTTTCTGGCAACAACTGTCATCCTGTGCGCTTAATGATGCCCAACAAGTGTTTATTAAACATGTTATCTGGTCCCACTTATGTAGGATAGGTGATCTTTCTACATATGTGTTCTTATTGCCCCTTCAAATTCTATCAAAGTACTCATCAACTATTACCATAATTTCTTATTGAATACCCTTGCAGGATATTCAGTTCAGAGAAGGCAAGGCAATGACTATCTTGTTTCTCCTTTAAATTCTTCCACCTGTCACCAAGACTTCCTTGTAATAGATGCTCATAAACATTTGGGTAAATGAATCATTTAACAAACCAGACTATCATGGACCACAAAATATATTATGGACTTAAAAAAAAAAGAAGCAAGGGATATAAATGAGGCAGAGCCCCCAGCTTGTTACAAATAACACAGCATGCCAGGCTTCAGATCTTGAGGTCCAGTTCAGGGTGTGAGACCATCAGAGTCTGTAAAGAAGCTGTGTCCTAACACAATGTGAGACTGGTGTGGCCGCTGGATTCTTCAGAGGGATAGATCTTAACATTTTACTTTTCTAAAGCATGCATATGCTGCACCACTTTAAAGCTGATGCATCAAATAATTTTCATGTTAAAAAATTCCCAATAAAGCATTAACAGTCTGCACATCCAGTTCATAGCACAGCAACACAGGGGCAGCCGAAGATACTCAGCTTGGTTTATGCAGTTGATCTTTCTGCCTGGAAGTCATGCCAGTCAATGTTCAGAGTGCATATTTTTTATGCTAATGAAATGAAGAATTGTAAAAAAGCCCTAAGGTCAGAAGTGACCCATGCAATGA
This sequence comes from Carlito syrichta, assembly GCF_000164805.1. Lineage (NCBI taxonomy): Eukaryota > Metazoa > Chordata > Mammalia > Primates > Tarsiidae > Carlito > Carlito syrichta. The sequence goes on from NW_007038344.1 coordinate 102,880, forward strand.
TGGAAGAGTAGCAATGAGAGATATATATGAGAATGAAGTAATTGCCAATTTGGCAACTATAATTTCCCACTTGGTTCAAATGAGTTTTGCCTTGTTCACAATCTAAACATGAACCAGTGCCCCCGCAGGGCACTGCCAGGCTGAGCACTGGACCGTCTAAGTTACATGTGGCTCTTTGCATTCTTAAACCTTCCTTTTTTATTCCTGCTGTTCCCCTACTTCTTATGCCACACACTTTCACTTTTAAATCCAGTTGTGTTTGTCAACATTAGAAGAATGACAGATATTTTGTGGCTTGTCAAATTTATTTATTTACAAAGACTCCATAAAAGGTCGCTAGAGTCTGAAGGTGAAAGAGGCAACTGCTAATGACTTGCCAGAAGAGTAGCTAATCAAATTAAATTGGGGTTTCTAAGTCTTAATGTAGGACTCCATCAGCTAATGCTGAGCAAAGCATCACTTTCTGCAGAGGCTGTAGGCAGCAAGCATGTCATAAGACTGATAGACCTACAAGGAATGCAGGCCCCAAACCTCGCCTGTCGTTTTCATTTCCTCATGAAAATCAACTACTGATGCTTTGAGGAACAGAATACCAATCAGTCTATTTGGGGCATGAAAGTAATTTAGTAGGTTAAGAGACAAAAATATCATCATCAATTCTGTTGCTTACAGCAAATTAGCAGGTGGTCCAGAGAATGAGAGAGGTGATGAACATTCATGAGCCCAGTTCCCCAAGGTGTAACAAGAAGACACATTCATCACTGAACGCAGGCATAGCTTTTGGATACGTCAATGCTTAGTTTTTCAAAGTGTGGAAACAACTCTTACTTTCATCTGAATCAGAGTTAAATCTGGTAATAACTTTTTCTCCGTGATTGGGGTCACTTTTAACTCCCAGTTCAAAACTGTATTACATTGACTAGAAAGTACAGACATCAAACCAAACAGTTATCTATATACATTTTCCTGATAGGAATAAAGATACTTTATAATTTACCTGTATGAATGAAAATTCAAAGAGGTTCACAGATGATTTGGTCACCTTAGCTGATTTACATAAATGCAGTGTGATGAGGGATTTATGCTGGCCAAATTGCACAGGGCACATTTTGGAGTTTTCTTTTTTTTTTTAATTTTTATAATCAATATTTTTTACTATGATATTGTGGGGTACAGTTAAGGGTTAGGTATACAAATACGTTTCGCTCAGGCACCCTTGTTGATAAGAGGTGTTTCCCCATCCCCAGAGAGATATTTACTACCATTAATCCCATCTCCCTCCCCCCACTATAGTTTCCCACTACTGTCAGTCATGTTCTTATAGTATTACAATGGATGTTCAAGGTCCACTATATGAGTGAGAACATGTGATACTTAGATCTTTGTTTCTGTGAGAGGTCGCTCAGTATTATAGACTCTAGTTCCATCCAGGATGTTGTGAAATTCATGATTTTGTCCTTTTTTTATGACTGCGTAGTATTCCATCATGTATATGTACCATATTTTTTTAATCCAGTCCTCTTTTGATGGGCAGCATGGTTGCTTCCATGTTCTTGCTATT
>NW_007038344.1:104949-107492 GCF_000164805.1 Carlito syrichta
CTCTCTTATGACCTGTGGGTTTTGGGTTTTGTTCAGGAATTGAATGCCAGTTCCGATTTCCATGAGGGTACGTCCTTCATTTTCTAAGGTTGTTATGGTTTGAGGTTTTACATTTAGGTCTCTGATCCATTTGGAGTTAATTTTTGTGTATGGGATAGATAGGGGTCCTATTTCAATTTTCTGCATGTGATTAGCCAGTTTTCCCAGCACCATTTACTGAATAGGTTCTCCTCTCCCCAGTGGAACGTGGTGGAGGCTTTGTCGAAGATGAGTTGGTTGAGAAATTGAGGTTTTGCTTCTGGAATCTCAATTCTATTTCATTGATCTATATGCCTGTTCCTATACCAGTACCAAGCTGTTTTGATGATTATAGCTTTATAGTAAAGTTTGAAGTCTGGTAATGTGATACCACCTGCTTTGTTTTTTACCTGAGGATTGTTCTGGCTATTCTTGGACATTTGTGTTTCCATATGAATTCCTGTGTTGTTTTTTCTGGGTCTGAGAAGAATGTTGCTGGTACTTTGATGGGTATTGCATTGAATTTGTAGATTGCCTTAGGTAAGATGGACATCTTCACAATGTTGATTCTTCCGATCCATGAGCATGGGATATTTTTCCACTTGTTTGTGTCATCTTTGATTGCTTTGAGCAGAGTTTTGTAGTTTTCATTGTAAAGGTCTTTCACGTCACTGGTTAGGAAGATGCCAAGGTATTTAATTTTAATTGTGGCTATTGTGAATGGAATTGTGGGTTTTTTTTGGGTTTCTGTTTGTTTATTATTGGTGTAAAGAAATGCAATTGTCTTTTGCACATTTATTTTGTATCCTGAGACTTTGCCAAAGGGCTTTATCAGTGTAAGGAGGTTTTTGACAGATTCTCTTGGGTTTTCAAGGTACACAATCATATCGTCTACAAAGAGAGATAACTTGACTTCCTCTTTCCCTATTTGGATACCCTGATTGCCTTCTCTTCTCTGATTGCTTGAGCCAGGACTTCCAATACTATGTTGAACAGGAGGGATGAGAGTGGGCATCCTTGTCTTGTTCCAGTTTTCAGGGGGAAATGGCTCCAATTTTTGTTCATTTAGGAGTATGCTTGCTGTGGGTTTCTCGTAGATGGCTTTTACTATTTTGAGACGTGTTCCCCGTATGCCTAGATGTTCAAGGGTTTTTATCAAGAAGGGTGCTGGATTTTATCAAAAGCTTTTTCTGCATCTAATGATATAATCATGTGGTTTTTGTTTTGACATCTGTTGATGTATTTAATTACATTTATGGTTTACGAATGTTGAACCAGCCTTGCATCCCAGGTATGAAGCCTGCTTGGTCATGATGGATGATTTTTGAGATGTATTGTTGAATCTGGTTTGCTAGGATCTTGTTGAGAATTTTAGCATCTATGTTCATCAAAGATATTGGCCTGTAGTTCTCTTTCTTTGTTGGATCTTTACCTGGCTTGGGTATCAATGTGATGTTGGCTTGGTAAAATGATTTCGGGAGAGTTCTATCTCTCTCAATAGCCTGGAATACCTTCAGTAGGATTGGTATCAGCTCCTCCTTAAATGTCTTGTAGAATTCAGTGGAAAGCCATCTGGACCAGAGCTTTTTTTTGTAGGCAGTTTTCTTATTATGTAGTCGATATCCTTGATTGTTATTGGTCTATTTAGGGTCTCAATTTCTTCTTGTTCCAACCTAGGTAGGTTGTGTGATGTCAGAAAATCCTCCATTTCTTAAGGTTTTCAAGTTTGTTTCCATGCACGTGTACATAGTAGTCTCTATTGATCTTTTGTATTTCTTCAGGGTCAGATGTGACTTCATCTTTTGTGTTTCTGATTGTGCTTATTTGGGTTTTTTCTCTTTTTTTCTTGGTCAGTCTAGCTAGGGGACCATTGATCTTGTTTATCCTTTTGAAGAACCAGCTTTTTGTATCATTGATTTTTTGTATTATATTTTTGTCTTCTATGTCCTGAATTTGGGCTTCTTTTTTGGTGATCTGGATTCTTCTGCTGAAATTAGGGTTTTGTGGTCTTGCTTTTCCAGCTTCCTTAGGTGGCTTGTCAGGCTGTTAATTTGTGTTCCTTCCATTTTCTTCATGTGTTTTGCGGGGATATAATTTCCCCTCTTACTACAGCTTTTAAGGTGGCCCATAGATTTTGGTAATATGTTTCTTCATTTTCATTTGTTTCCAGGTATCTTTTGATCTTTGTTTTGATTTTATCATTGACCCAGGAGTTGTTTAGCATCATGGTGTTTAGTGTTCATGTCTTTTTGGGTTTTGGGGGGACCTTGTTGGTGTTGGTGTTTATTTTTATTCTGCTGTGGTCCATGAAGATGCATGGTAGAATTTCGGTCTTCTTAAATATGCTTATGCTTGACTTATGGCCAATTATGTGGTCCATCTTAGAATATGTTCCATGCGGTGATGAGTGGAATGTGTATTCTGTGGTCGTTGGATGGAGTGTTCTGTAGGTATCAATTAAGTCCTTTTGGTCCAGAGTCACATTGAGGTTCTGGATCTCCTTGCTGATTTTTTGTCCTGATGAT
>NW_007038344.1:107604-129010 GCF_000164805.1 Carlito syrichta
CCTATGTTGGGTGCATATATGTTTAGGATAGATATTTCTTGTTGATGGAGTGAACCTTTTTTCACTGTGTAGTGGCCCTCTGTATCTTTTTTAATTTTTGATAGCTTAAATGGTATTTTGTCTGAAATTAGGATCGCTACCCCTCCTTTCTTTTGTGTTCCATTCGCCTGAAAATTTGTTTCCCATCCTCTTACTTTGAGTCTGTGTATGTCCTTTCTAGTGAGTTGGGTCTCTTGAAGGCAGTATATTGTTGCCTGGTGATATTTTATCCATTTTGCCATTCTATGTCTTTTCAAGGGTGCATTTAGTCCATTCACATTCATGCTAATTATTGAAATATGAGAGTTTGTTCCTATCATAGAGTTCTTGTAGAGTTGTTATTCTTCTATTTGTTTTTTTTTGTCTTTCTTCTGGTTTTGGTGTTGGTTCATGTATATTTTATTCTTTTTTCCTGTACTCTTGTGAAGAATGTTGTTCTTTTTTCATTTTCTTCTGTGTTTAGTACTTTCTTAAGTGTTTCATGTAGAGGTGGTTTGGTGGCAGCATAAGTTCTTAGGGATTGGATATCTGGAAATATTTTAATTCTCCCTTGCCGATGAAGCTTAGCTTGGCCAGTTAGGTTATTCTTGGTTGAAATTGCTTATCTTTTAGGACTTTGAACTTAGGGCTCCAAGCTCTCCTAGCCTGCAGGGTTTCTGTAGATAAGTCTGCAGCTATTCTAATTGGTCTTCCATTTTAGGTGATCTGACCTTTTTCTCTTGCTGCCTTTAGGAATTTTTCTTTTATGCCTACTTTGTTTAGGCTAAGTATTATGTATCTAGGAGTTGGTCTTCTCATTTGTTGTCTTGCAGGGGTTCTCTGAATCTCTTGTGTTTGAATTTTTCATCACTGATTAGATAAGGGAAGTTTTCTTGAATGATCTCATGGATAGTTTGTTCCAGTGTGGTCTCTGTCTCTCTTTTTTGCCTCAGGAAGGCCAATTACTCTTAGGTTCGGTCTCTTGAAGTAATTGCTCATCTCTTGAAGGTTTTGTTCTGTCTTTTTGAGCTTATTTCCTGTGTTTTTAAGAGTTTGGGTTATTTCTATATTTTGGTCCTCAAGCTCTGAGATTCTTTCTTCTGCTTGGGTAATTCTGCTTTCCATGCTTATCAGTTTGCTATTTATTTCATTCACAGTATTCTTTATTACTGTTATCTCAGATATCAGCTCCTTCCTAATTTCTTCCTGTGTCTCCTCAATTCTTTTTAATCTCTCCATTAATATCTTGATATCTAGGTTTGTAGTTTGAGACCCTTCATTCTGGGGGCTCTTCATTGTTTGCACTCTGAAGTCAGTTTTCTCTGTGTCTGCCCCCCCAGGGGTCTGGGAGAGACCTATACTCTTCTTTTGGTTTTTCTTCATTTGTGTAGATTTTTCTCTCTCTTCCCCTTTCTCTCTCCTTCTTTAATTCTGTTTTTTAGGGAAGGTGGGGTTGCTTTTGCTTCACGTCTGCAATATTCTGTTCTTCCTTAGGAATGTCTTCTGGCTTTGTTCACTTTTGAGGTTGGAGTGTGGGCTGCGGACTGCACTTTTTGCAGTTTTGAGGTTTAATTGAGGGGGATGCTGTGGTTCAGAATGCATATGTTGATTCTAGCATCTGCGAACAGGTGTATGAGCACACTGGATCCTATTTCCCTCTGCCTTACAATCTGTCCATGCAGCAGTATGTAGGCTTGATCCCTAGATTAAAAAGGGGTTATAAAACAGGAAAATAATGGAGGAAGGGGGGTCAGTAGGAAATTAGAAAGAGAGAAGAGTGAGAGGGAAAACAGATATACATACCAACTATCAGGTGAGACAAAGACACAAGGCCAGAGAGAAGTAAAAAAAGACACGTAAGAAAGATTCCCTAAAGACTATTGATAGCCTCACAGAGACAGACCAATAAAATTATGAAACAGTTTAAGTCAGAAGGCAAACAAACAACAGTGATCAAAACAAACAGTCAAAATGATAAAAGCGTAAGTCAAAATAAGAGATCAGACTAAAGTCACTTCAGCTCTGATCTCCGACCTCTCCCCTTTGTTTTTCATTGCAGGCAGCTAGATTTACTTGCAGTTTGGTTTTTTCTTTTTAGCCTGCTGCCTGGGAATTGCTTTTGTCTGATTCAGCATAGGGGTGGGGCTTTGTCTCCTGTTTAGCGATGTTACCTTAGGAACCGAGGTAGGGGGTTGTTGATAGGTGGGTGGGGCAATGGAAATCTCGGCCTGGAGAATGGCCGAGGTAGATTCACTTTCGCAGATCCATTTCTCTCCGCTTGTCTGAGTCCCCAAGCTTGGGGTCACACGCTGAGTGCCTCAGCAAGGGTGGGCCCAGAGCTCCAGAGCTCCAATGCTCCAAAGGGCAGGCAGTGAGCGGTGAGAGTGGTCCTGGGCCCCCCACAGAGTACTTCAGCCAGGAATGGGATTGGTGTCTCTGAGGGGTGGGTGCCCAGGGCCTCCCTGAGTGACTGGTGGCTTGATGCTGAGTGCTGGGTGGGAGATGGTGTAGCCAGGGTGGGAGCTGAGACCCAAGACTCCCACGCAGTTGAGAGTCATGTATGGTGGAACAGCAGCAGCAGGGGGCTGCAATATCCGGCTCTGTCTTGGACCAAAGGTCCTGGGGCCTCGGACCAGCACAGCTGGTGGTGGGCTGGGGGATGGGGGAAGAAAAGTAAGAGTCTTTTTGGGAACTCACGTTTGGAGAATCTCACAAGTCCACCTATGCCACCGCCATCTTACTGGAACCTCCCATTTTTGAGTTTTCATAAAGTGTTCTGCAGACTGTTCCATTTTCTTATTATTCACCCCAGATTTCTCAGAATATCTATTGGATTTATTTTCTCTGGGTGGGAAACTGATTGAAAGAACTGAATAAAGGATTCAGTGTAAAGCATAGGGATCAGTGAGCAGAAACAGGCTTCAAAATGATTTGCCTTATCAGAAGCCAAAAATGATAAATCTATAATAATTAACATAGTGTGATACTGGCATAAATAGATCAATGAAACAATTTCTACAGTCTTTAAAGAGACTCTGATGTGATATATAATAAAATTAAAAGAGGTATATTATTTAAAAAATTATTAGATTGATTAAGCTGGGTAAATTTGTCGTGCCTATAGTCCCCAGTTACTTAAGAGGCTAAGACAGAAGAATCATTCAGAACAAGGAGTTCAGGGTTGTAGTGAGCTGTGATTGAGCCACTGCACTCCAACCTGGGTAACAGAGCAAGACTCTGTCTTAAAAAAAAAAAAGAAATTATAGGATAAGCCAGTTAGACCTCATAAGAGACCTTAGCCTTGCTTGATTTGTAAGCATAATAGAAACTTAACCTGAGCTATTTATTATAAATGCCTATTGTCCTAGTCCATTTGTGCTACTCTAACAGAATACCTGAGACTGGGTAATTTTTAAAGAACAGATTTATTTCTCATAATTCTGGGTCTGGGAGGCCTAAAATCAAAGTACTGGTAGCTGGTCTCCAGTGAGGGTCTTGTTGCTGTGTCCATACATGGCATAAACTGGAAGAGAGTTAATCCACTCCCAGAAGCCTTTTTTTATAGTGGCATTAATCCATTAAAGAGGGCAGGGCCCTCATCATTTAGCACCTTCCATTGGGTCCCACCTCCCAACACTGTTGCATTGGGGATTAAGTTTTCAACATATGAATTTTGGGGGACATATTTAGACCATAGCATCTATTACAGAAAAACAGAGCTTAAGTGCAACCAATCATAAGTAACCAACCAACTCATACAACTAGAGACTTTTCAATGGTTAGACCAAATAAGACAACCACATAACTATAACCAATCAAATTTTTTTTGCTTTTTTTGTGTTTTTTGTTTTTCTTTACTTCTTTGTTGGTCCTATAAGAGTCTTCCCTTTATATTCCACTGGTGGAGATTCCAATCATTTCTGATTTAGAGCTGCTGATTCATGATTTAAAGTTTGCTCAAATAAGCTGTGTGCCTTAGTTTGCCTTTTAAAAAGACAAAAACACACATACACACACATATTTACCCATGCACACACATACCTCCCTTATAATTTTTATTAAACCACATGTGAAAAAAAATTTGAACTGTTTTAAAATTTACACTTAATTTAATTAAGTCCCACTTATTTTTGTTTTAGTTTCATTTGCTTTTGGAGTTTTAGCCATAAATTCTTTGCCTAGACTGATGTCCGTAAGAGTTTTTACTAGGTTTTCTTTTAGGATTTTTATTATTTCAGGTCTGAAATTTAAGTCTTTAACCCATCTTGAGTTAATTTTTGTATATGGGGAAAGACAGGGGTCAAGTTTTATTTTTCTGCATGTAATTATCCAATTTTCCCAGCACCACTTTTTGAATAGGGTGTCCTTTTCCAAGTGTATGTTTTTGTCTGCTTTGTCAAAGATCAATTGGTTGTAGGTACTTGGGTTTATTTCTAGATTCTCTATTCTATTCCATTGCTCAATGTGTCTGCTCTTGTACCAGTACCATGCTGTTTTGTTAACTATAGTCTTGTAATATAATTTGAAGTCAGGTAACGTGATGCTTCCAATTTTGTTCTTCTTGCATATTACTGCTTTGGCTCTTTTGACTGTTTTTGGTTCCATATAAATTTTAGCATTGTTTTTCCTAATTCTGTGAAAAAATATATATTGGTAGTTTGATAGGGATTGCACTGAATCTATAGATTACTTTGCATAATATGGAGAATAATACTATGCATGCATCTGACAAAGGACTGATATCCAGAATCTACAAAGAGTTCAAAAATATCAGCAAGAAAAAAGAAAATACCTCCATTAAAAGATGAGTAAATGACATGAACAGACATCTCTCAAAAGAAGATATACAAAAGACCAACAAACATGAAAAAATGCTCAGTATCACTCATCATCAGGGAAATGCAAGTTAAAACCACAATAAAATACCACCTTACACTAGTCAGAATGGCATTTATTTATTTATTATATTTATTTTATTTTAAAGATGTGGGGTACGTTTCAAGATCAGCCATACAAATAGTCATCATACAGGTAAAGTTTGGGCCTCCTTTTGGTCCCCACTTTGCCTGGTTTGAGAACATGTACCCTTATTAACATTATGTGCCCCCTCACTGCTGGCAGTTTCCGGCTACTGGCACTTTCTTTATTATAGTATTATGGTAAATGTTCAGGGTCTCTTATGAGTGAGAACATGTTGTACTCAGTTCTTTGTTTCTGTGATAAATCACTGAGTATGATAGCTCTAAATCCATCCAAGTTTCTGTGATGTCCATAATTTTGTTCTTCTTTATGGCTGTGTAATATTCCATCATGTATATGTACCGCATTTTAAAATATCCAGTCCAGTTTTGATGGGCAGCACGGTTGGTTCCATGTTTTTGCTATTGTAAATTGTTCTGCAATAAAAATGTTTGTGCAGGAATCTTTTTTTTGTAGAGTGATTTAAATTCTCTGGGTATATTCCCAGAAGGAGGATTACTGGGTCATATGAGAGGTCAATTTCTAGTTCTTTTAGGAATCACCACACTGTTTTCCACAGAGGTTGAACTAGTTTGACTTCCCACCAAAGTGTAGAAGTGTTCCCTTTTCTCTGCATTCTCACCAGCATCTGTTGTTTTTTTGTCTTCAGAATGATCATTATTAAAAAAATAAAAAACAATAGATGCTGGTGTGAATGCAAAGAAAAGGAAAAACTTATACACTGTTGGTAGGAGTATAAGTTAGCACAACCTCCATGGAAAGTGATATGGAGATTACCCAAAGAACTAAAAGTTGACCTACCATTTGATTCAGCAATCCCAATACTAGATATCTACCCTAAGGAACAGAGGTCATTATATAACAAAGACTACCCGCATGTTCATTGCAGCATAATTCACAATTGCAAAGATGTTAAATCAACCTAAATGCCCATCAACTGATTGGTGGTTAATGAAAATGTGGCATATGTAGCCATTAAAAAAAGATTGCAGTCATGTCTTTTGCAGCGTCAGAAATGGAGCTGGAGATCCTAAGTAAACTGGCTCAGAAACAGAAAAGCAAACACCGCATGTTCTTGCTCATATGTGGGAGCTAAGACACAAGTTTGGAAATAATAGATGCTGGGAAATCTACTAAGGGAGTGGGAGGATAGGGTTCAGAAACTACCTAGATAGGGCACAAAGTTCACTATCTAGAGAATGGGCCACCTGAAACCCAATCCTCATCACTACACAAGATGTCCATGTAACAAATATGCATGTGTACCCCTGAATCTAAAATAAAAAATTAAAGCAAATAAAATTTATAATTAAATAATTGATATCACAAAAAACTACAAATGTATCAGGATACTAAATGTGGAAGATAATTTTGATATTTACAAAAATCTTCAGAAGAAATAACATAATAAACCCTAGTATGTTTAGCCACACAAAATATATCTTTGTATAACAAAGACACTTGAAAAAGCGAAGGACAATGAAAAAAACTAAGAAAAATAATTATTTATAAGAAATAATAGTTAATAGGTATTTAAAAAATACATATGTCATATAAATCTTAAGAAAGCACGTTAAAAACAAAATAGGAAAAAGATGTTGAATTTTAAGGGAGAATGAAATATTGATAATTACTAAAGTTAAGAAAAGATGAATTCATCAGTAATTTTTTTTTTTGGAGTTGGAGTCTCACTCTGTTGTCCAGGCTGGAGTGTAGTGGCACACTCATGTCCACCCCAGTGTCAACCTGCTGGGCTCCAGCGATCCTTCTGCCTCAGCCTTCCAAGTAGCTAGAACTATAGGCATGTTCTACCACGCTGGCTAATTTTTGATTTTTTTATTGTAGATACAAGGCCTCGCCAAGTTGCCTGGGCTGGTCTCGAACCTGTGAGCTCAGGCAATCCACTTGCTTCAGTCCCCCAAAGTGCTGGGATTACAGCCTGAGACACTGAGCCTGGCCTCATCAGTAATTTTAAAAAATCTTGATTAACTACAGGACTATAGTGAGCACTGGAAATCTTACTGCTGATTGATTGAGTGCATGATGAAAAAGAGATGGGAGGAAAGTGCTTACTAGCCTGGTTCCACCCTTGCCAACTTACCTGGTTTGGTTGTGCCCTTCTATCCGTGGCCACTGTTCCTGCTATCTGTCACTCTCTATTTAACAACTTCCCCAGTTTTTTTGACAACCACTTGTCCTTTTGCCCCTATAGAAAATAGGTGGTGGACTTTCTCATGTTTTTGGGCCACAGAGCACTTCACCGTGCCCTGTCAGTTGTGCTTACCATTTCCCCACATTTTTGTACAGAGTGTCTCAACTTTTCTCTCAAGTTTGGATCTAGTTCCTTTTAAAATATGTCAGAGAAAACAAGAAAACTTTAAAAGCACTTTTGTTACAGAAACTTGACATTATCCTATAAAAATTATACGTCAGCCAACCCTTACAAAGTAAGGAAAACTGAAAGAGAGCCCTCACCAGAACCTGGCAATGCTGGCACCCTGATTTTGAACTTCCAGTCTTTGGAACTGTGAGAAGTAAATGTCTATTTCTTGTAAAACCCCAGTCTATGGTACCTTGTTGATAGCTCATCTTACACTTTAGCTTTCTGAAGATTTTCGGTGTTACTTTTGTATTTAATTCATTGGTTAAGTGGCTAAATTATATCATTAAGCATTTTTGCAGTAGCTTCTGCTATGTTTCAGTTGTAATTTAAATGTTTTTTGAAATGAAGTTAACTAAAAACAATCATATAGACATTTTGTTGTTATTTGGAGGGTGAGGAATGCAAAATATTGAGAATGTAAGATCTTACCAAAGTTGCAAAGAGCACATCTAGCACCCAGGTATTCATATTTAAACACAATTCCAGGAAAATGAGAACCAGTGCACCAAGAAGAAATAGTTGATTATAAGCCTGAGACAAAATAAATGTGAGATGATCCCTGCAATGTGTTTTTGTAATAGAAAATAAGGAGTTGCTCAAAAAAATTATGGCACACATCAAAAGTCTGAGAAGACCGTTAACAAGACCTATAATCCTACCTATTACCCCTAATATAGGTGGTGGCTTCATCTTTGTAAATATGAAATGTTAACTGATGTGATAAACAATCTATGTAATATTCTTAAGGATTCTCTTCTGTTTGGCATCCTTTCAAAATAAAAAGTTATAATAATCTGGGTTCTTAAATTTCTAGTTTCTGGGGACTAATTTATATGTGTTTTATAGTTTCAGGGCAGGAATAAAGGAGGCACAATTTTTTAGGTTTGGCAGGATAAGGTTTATTTGTGTATTGTTTTATAAACCAAATAACTATGTTAGACAATAATTACTATAGCTATTATACTGAGGGTCAATAAGGCTATTTAATTTGTCTAAGGTATTACAGATTAGCAAGATCCCTATAGCACATTACCAAAGGTGATATTATCAGCATATATCAACTATATTTTCATGGACTGATTTTCGCTCTTTCAGTCATCAATATAATCCATAGATAATGATTAAAATCTTGTTAGAAAATATGTCAATTAATACATTAAATATTAAAATATTAAAGCTATCTATCATGTTTAACAAGGTGAGTTTCTAAATCTATATACACCATAATTCATTTAAAAACTTTTTCACCTAAATTTGTTATAATAAGATTCATAAACTCTATATAAACAGAATAGAAACCAAACAAAATTACTAAATAAAAACCTTCACAAGTGCTTCTCACTGGCTAGTTAAATTAATATTAAACAAAATTTAATGAAATGGAATTTTAAGAATTTATTTACATAATTTATATTTAGGAATTAGTATGGATATTTCATTCTTTATAAAATTATGTTAAATAATCATTTTGTTCTCAAAGAATATACCACCTGCTGCTTCAACTCTTAAATGCTCATTTATAACTCTAAAAGACAGACATTTGCCTGTGGTGAAAAACTCAATCTGTTAATTACTACCATTAATTTGGATGCTAACTTTGCCTTTTGTAAATATGAACTATTAGCAGATGTGATAAATAATGCATTTTATATTCAAAAAATAAATAAAAATGCATTTTACATTTTTGTTTAAATGTTTCTATATCAGAATGCCTATTATATAAATTTGTAAGCAAATACAAATTTTCTCAATGTCTTTTCTTTCTATATAGATACTTATGTGTGCACATTCTCTCTCCCATAGTGTAATGTAGTAACTTTCTTTCAAAATATCTTCAAAGACTTAGCTATAAAAATACAATTGCAGTCAATTCCTTTCTTATAGTATTAAATGTTCAGGGTCTGCTTGAGAGTGAGATCATGTGATACTCTGTTCTTTGTATCTGTGATAGATCACTGAGTATGATTGACTCTAAATCCACCCAAGTTGCTGTGAAGTCCATATGTTTATCCTTCCTTATGACTGTGCAATATTCCATTGTGTGTATGTACTACATTTTAAAAATCCAGTCCATTTTTGATGGGCAGCTGGGTTGGTTCCATGTTTTTGCTATTGTGCGGGAGGGGATACACCACATCAGTAAGGATATCTGATCTCAAACCAGGCAAAGTGGGGACCAAAGGAAGGCCCAGACTTTGCCTGTATGATGTCCACTTGTATACCTGATCCTGAGTTGGATCCCACATCTTTACAATAAAATATGAAAAAAAGAAAAAGGAAAGAAAAACAATACAGTTACACTTCAAGCTTAAAATTAAGAATCAATCAATTTTAAGACAAAGGCAAGCTCTATTAAAAAGAATGTTTTATTTTGAAGAAACGCTATGTGAAAGATAAATTCTGAGGTGACCCCCATAATCTCCTTCTCCTGGTTGTCATTGCTTTTTTTGCACCTTCCCTTGAGTGTAAGAAGGACCTGTGACTTGCTTCTCAGCCATAAACTATGGCAAAGTTGATAGATGTGATATCATATGTGGGATGCCATTCCTGTGAGCCCATGACATTGTGTAAGACCCTGTCCTATTAGCAAACTTTCTCTAGAGACTCTCCTTGCTGTCTTGATGAAGTAAGTCACCATATTGTTAAAGTACCCATAGCAAGGAACTGTGGGCAGCCTCTAGGGATAGCGGAGGCCTGTTGTAACTTTGGGCAGTTTCTAGGAGATGAGAGCAGCTGTCAGCTGATAGCCAGCAAGAAACCAGGGTCTTTAGTTCTACAGACACCAGGAAATAAATTCTGCCTATCATCTGAATGAGAGTAGAAGTTCATTCTTTCTCCTTCTAGCCTTCAGATAACACATTCCAGCCCACGCCTTGATTTCAGCCTTGTAAAACCCTAAGGTGGCAGGGTGCTCAACTAAACTGACCCACAAAAACCTTGAGGAAATAAATGTGTGTGTGTGTGTGTGTGTGTGTGTTTTAACTGCTAATTTTGTGAAAAATTGTTACCTAGCAACAGAAAACGAATACAGCTAACTTTCATTCATTTTCTGTAATGTTCACCAAAGGGTTTTAAAATGAGAGAATGTCAGTGTAACTAAAAGAAAAATAAACATATTTAAGCTGCAAAATATCAATCTGAAAAATTCTTGAAATTTAAAACTATTAAATGTAATTAAAGAGGTTTCTGTTAATTAGATTTCTGCTAAAACATTGGGCAAAAACAAACTAAAAAGAGATCACTCATTCTAAAATAATTCCAAAGAAGGCTTAAATTTTTAACAATTATTTTTAGAAAAACAGTTAAATTAACTTTCATAGAGTATTAGATAATCACTGATATGGCTTCATGCAGAAAGAACACAAATGAATACAATTTAGTGCTCATGAACTACAGAATCAGATACTTACACTCAAGAATAAGAATCTAAATAGATTCATAGAGATTATTTTAAAATATACTGGTTTATGTCAATAATAAATGTGCTTACATTTTATAACTTACCACTGAAATAATGAAAAAAAAAACCACATTAGGAATATTCAACCTGTTCCTATATAAAAGTAAGTAAGAATTTAATTCAATTAATCTTGAAAAGATTAGAAAGGAAAGAGAGCTGAAAATTTACAGAAAACTTTCCTGATATTTTTCTACGAATAATTTAAAACTCTACTTTGGAAAACAGGAGTTTTAACTAGTTATATGTGCAAGATTGAAGACTTATCTGAAACAATAATTTTCTTAAATATTTCATCTGGTTATCCCCAGAAAGTATATAATCAAAAATTAAAATGTTTTAGAAACCAGTAATTACAAATACCATAGCATTTGTACTTACAAATACCATAATACACTGTCCAAAAGACTTGAAATGTAATTTCACATTCATTCATTTATTCATCAGCTCATTTATTTAAAAACACACATTGAATTCCTATGTAATGATCAGTCTGATACACAACATTTAGATGTTGCATCATACTTCAATTATTCAATTAGGTTGGGCTACTAAAACACCATTTTTGTCATTTTGTAGCACCTGTTAGCTATTTCAAAGTGCACTTTATTAGCAAAAGGCCCACTGCATTAAGTCCTGCTCACAGGTTGCCTTCCCATTTTTCCCACTGGGTTCTTCCTATTTTCTATTCTTTTCTTTTTTTTTTTAAGTTTTTTTTTTTTTTTTGAGTTGGAGTCTCACTCAGTCACCCAGACTAGAGTGCAGTGGCCACTCCTGGCCACCGTAGCCTCGACCTCCTGGGCTCCAGCGATCCTTCTGCCTCAGCCTTCCGAGTAGACGGAATTACAGGCGTACACTACCATGCCCGGCTAATTTTTTGATTTATTGTAGAGATGAGGTCTTGCGTGCCCAGGTGGGTCTCCGAACCTGTAGACTCAGGCAATCCACTCACCTCAGCCTTCCAAAGGTGTGGGATTACAGGCTGAGTCACCAGTAATAAATTAAAAAAAAAAGTTTTTATTGTAAAGATGTGAGATAAACTCAGGGTTAGGTATACAAACACTGATCATGCATTTCCTATTTTCTTTTATTCTCTTCCCATTCCCCAGTGCCAACTGCTATTCAATATTGGTCAGTTTAAAATTTCTAAAAGCAATCTATTTTAATTTTTAAAATGAAATTTTGAGATTTTTCATTGAAAGATGTAATAAATTAAAAAAAAACATGTTCTACAGAAGACAGATGCCTTCAGGCTATGGTTACGTCTATGAAACCATTTAATTAGTAGTGTCTTCAGGGTACTACATAGCCTTTGGGGATGGGCCACAGCTCCCCAGTGTTCATCATTTTGCCAAATGTGTGGTTTGTGGCCTCACTTCCCTACCCTCAAAATGTTTGATAGTATGTATAATTATTCTTCAATTTATGATAGAGTTGCATTCAGATAAACCTAACATAAGTTGATAATATTGTAAGTTGAAGGTACATTTGTAATTTACAATTTTTAAATTTATGATGGGTTTATCCAGATGTAACTTCATAAGTCAAGGAGTATACTAAATGTGTGTGTTACTTTTGCACCATCACGGAGTCAAAGCATAGCAAGTCAAACAATAATCAAATTAGGTAGGTACAGTCTGTAATTAATTTTGTCTGTATGGGATGGCAGTCCTACTTGGTATCATTTTTAATATATAGTCAGTGATTTATTTTTAAAATATAGTCATACAATTAAAAAAGTATGATTTTCAATTTATCAAAATCAATTCTTCAGATTTTTTCTATTTGGAGTACTAATTTTAAGGTGAATACAAAGCATAGATAAAAGTGAATATATGTCTTTATTTAATGGCTAATTTTCTTTTTTAAATTAAATTAAAAAAAAAAATTTTAAAGATGTGGGATGCAATTCAGGGTTAGGTATACAAGTGGTCATCATACAGGTAATGATGACTAATTTTCTACATACTTTTTTCTTTTAACCAGACACCTGTCTATTTATTCTTCAGACAAGTTTCAACCTGTCCTATTATCACAAATGTCAACACAGGCATAGCTCAGATATTGTGGTTTCAGTTTCAGATCACCACAATAAAAAGTGAGTCACACAATCTTTTGGGTTTCCCAGTGCATTTAAAAGTTATGTTTACACTATATTCAGTGTGCAATAACATTATGACTAAAATGTATATACCTTAATTAGACAATACTTTGACTCTCCCTTTTGTGAAGGATTTCTCTATGGCATATAATGCTATTGGATAGCATTATGACCATGATAGAATTTCAAAATTGGAGTCAATACTCTCAAACCCTGCCACTGCTATATCAACTAAGTATATATAATATTCTAAATCCTTTGTTGTTGTTATTTCAGCAATGTTCACAGAATCTGTACCTGGGGTAATTTCCATCTCCAGAAGCTATTTTATTTTCTCACCCAGAAGTAGTAACTTCTCATCCATTCACATTTTATTATGAGATTGCAGAAATTCAGTCACATCTTTAGGCTATATTTCTTTTTTTTTTTTTTTTGAGTCGGAGTCTCACTCAGTCACCCAGACTGGAGTGCAGTGGCCGCTCCTGGCCACCGCAACCTCGCCTGCTGGGCTCTGGCAATCCTTCCGCCTCAGCCTTCCGAGTAGCCGGAATTACAGGCATGTGCTACTATGCCCGGCTGATTTTTTGATTTATTGTAGAGATGGGGTCTTGCTGCCCAGGCGGGTCTCGAACCCACGGGCTCAGGCAATCCACTCACCTCAGCCTCCCAAAGGCGCGGGATTACAGGCTGAGCCACCGAGCCCGGCTTAGGCTATATTTCTAATTCAGGTTTCTTGATCTTTCCACCACATATGTATTTATTTTCTCCTCTAAGTCTTGAACCCCTCAAAATCATCCATGAGAATTGGGATCAAATTCTTCTGAAATCCTGTTCATGTTGATATTTGACCTTCTCCCATAAATCACAGATGGCATCAAGAAAGGTGAATTTTTTTCCAGAAGATTTTGAACTTACTTTACCTAGATCCATCAGGGGAATCATTATCTATGGCAGCTATGGCATTATTAAATCTATTTCTTAAATAGTAAGAATTGTAAGTAAAATTTACTATTTGACCCATAGGTACAGAATGGATACTGTGTTAGTGGACATAAAAACAATATTAATCTCTTTGTACATCTCCATCAGAACTAACAAGAGTCAGCTTGTCCTTTGTAGTTTTGAAGCCAGACATGGCTTTTTTTTTCTTTTAGCTATGAAAGTTCTAGATGTAATCTTCTTCCAGAAGAAGGCTATTTTGTCTACATTGAAAGTCTATTGGAAACAAACTTGAAAACCTTAAGGAAATGGAGGACTTTCTGAGATCACACAACCTGCCTAGGTAGAAACAAGAAGAAATTGAGACCCTCAATAGACCAATAACAATCAAGGAAATTGACTACATAATAAGAAAACTACCTACAAGAAAAGCCCTGGTCCAGATGGCTTTTCAGCAGAATTCTACAAGACATTTAAGGAGGAGCTGATCCCAATCCTACTAAAGGTATTCCAGGCGATTGAAAAAGATGGAACTCTCCCCAAATCATTTTACGAAGCTAACATCACATTGATACCCAAGCCAGGTAAAGATCCAACAAAGAAAGAGAACTACAGGCCAATATCTTTGATGAACATAGATGCTAAAATTCTCAACAAGGTCCTAGCAAACCAGATTCAACAACACATCTCAAAAATCATCCATCATGACCAAGTAGGCTTCATCCCTGTGATGCAAGGCTGGTTCAACATTCATAAAACAATAAATGTAATTAAATACATCAATAGATGTCAAAACAAAAACCACATGATTATATCATTAGATGCAGAAAAAGATTTTGATAAAATCCAGCACCCCTTCTTGATAAAAACCCTCGAACATCTAGGCATACAGGGAACATACCTCAAAATAGTAAAAGCCATCTACGAGAAACCCACAACCAACATACTCCTAAATGGACAAAAACTGGAATCATTTCCCCTGAAAACTGGAACCAGACAAGGATGCCTACTCTCACCCCTCCTTTACAATATAGTATTGGAAGTCCTGGCTAGAGCAATCAGAGAAGAGAAGGCAATCAGGGGTATCCAAATAGGGAAAGAGGAAGTTAAGTTATCTCTCTTTGTAGATGACATGATAGTGTGTACCTTGAAAACCCAACAGAGTCTGTCAAAAACCTCCTTACACTGATAAAGGACTTTGGCAAAGTCTCAGGATATAAAATAAATATACAAAAGACAATTGCATTTCCTTACACCAATAATAAACAAACAGAAACCCAAATAAAAAGCACAATTTCTTTCACAATAGCCACAAAAAAAAAGAAATACCTTGACATCTTCCTAACCAGAGACGTGAAAGACCTTTACAATGAAAACTACAAAACACTGCTCAAAGAAATCAAAGATGACACAAAAAAGTGGAAAAATATCCCATGCTCATGGATTGGAAGAATCAACATTGTGAAGATGTCCATGTTACCTAAGGCAATCTACAGATTTAATGCAATACCCATAAATGAGCAACATTCTTCTCAGACCTAGAAAAAACAATACAGGAATTCATATAGAAACACAAATGACCAAGAATAGCCAGAACAATCCTCAGCAAAAAAACAAAGCAGGTGGTATCACATTACCAGACTTCAAACTTTACTATAAAGCTACGATATTCAAAACAGCTTGGTATTGGTACAGGAACAGGCATATTGACTAATGGAATAGATTTGAGATTCCAGAGCCTCACTTTCTCAACTAACTCATCTTCGACAAAGCCTCCACCACCTACCACTGGGGAGAGGAGAATCTATTCAGTAAATGGTGCTGGGAAAACTGGTTGACCACATGCAGAAGACTCAAACAAGACTCCTATCTGTCCTCATACACAAAAATTAACTCTAAATGGATCAGAGACCTAAATGTAAAACCTCAAACCATAAGAACCTTAGAAAATGCAGTACATACCCTTATGGAAATTGGAACTGGCATCTAATTCCTGAACAAAACCCGAAACACACAGGCCATAAGAGATAAGATAGACAAGTGGGACCTCATTAACCTGACAAGCTTCTGCAAAGCCAAAGAAACCATTCAGAGAGCAGGGAGACAGCCCACAGAATGGGAAAAAGTATTTGTCAACTCCAGGTCTGACAAAGGCTTAACATCCTGGATCTACAAGGAACTCAAACATGCTTAGAGGAAAAAAACAAACAACCCCATTATAAAGTGGGCAAAAGATATGAACAGACACTTCTCAAAGGAAGACATCCGAGCAGCCAAGAGACACATGAAGAAATG
Source organism: Carlito syrichta (assembly GCF_000164805.1). NCBI lineage: Eukaryota > Metazoa > Chordata > Mammalia > Primates > Tarsiidae > Carlito > Carlito syrichta. The sequence continues at coordinate 123,778 of NW_007038344.1, forward strand.
TTCAACTTCACTAATCATTAAGTGTGATTTGCAAATCAAAACCACACTGAGATACCACCTAACTCCAGTCAGAATGGCCATTATCAATAACTCAAAAAATAACAGATGCTGGAGAGGGTGTGGTGAAAAGGGAACACTCCTACACTGTTGGTGGTAGTGCAAACTAGTGCAACCTCTGTGGAAAGCAGTGTGGTGATTCCTAAAAGCTCTAAATATCGACCTCCCATATGACCCTACAATCTCCCTACTGGGAATATACCCTGAAGAACTCAAATCACTCTATCAAAAAGATACCTGCACATGAATGTTTATTGCAGCATTGTTCACAATAGCAAGAACCTGGAACCAACCATACTGTCCATCAAAAGAGGACTGGATTAAAAAATGTGGTACGTATACATGATGGAATACTATGCTGTCATAAAAAAGAACAAAATCATGAATTTCGCAGCAACCTGGATGAAACTAGAGTCTATAATATTGAGTGATCTCTTACAGAAACAAAGATCTGAGTGTCACATGTTCTCACTCATATAGTGGACCTTGAGCATCTACCATAATACTATAGAAAAAGGACTGACAGTGGTGGGAAAGTATGGGGGGGTAGGGAGGGGAAGGGAGATGGGACTAACAGTAGTTGATATCTGTCTGGGGACAGGGAGATACCCCTTATTAACAAGGGTGCCTGAATGATGCACATTTGTATACCTAACCCTTAACTGTACCCCACAATTTTATAATAAAAAATATGTTTAAAAAAGAAAAAAAAAGGAAGTCTATTGTCATCCACTGTGACCAAGTAGACTTCATCCCTGGCAAGAGGGACTTGTTCAATATCTGCAATACCATAAATGTAATTAAATACATCAACAGATGTAAAAATAAGAACCACATGATTATATCATTAGATGCAGAAAAAGCTTTTGGTAAAACCCAGCATTGTTTCTTGATAAAAACCCTTGAATAGCTAGGCATAGAAGGAACATATCTCAAAGTAGTGAGCATCATCTATGATAAATCCACAGTCAGTATATTACTAAATGGACAAAACTGGAACTAACCTTGTTGCCCATTGAAACTGAACTGTACTAAAAAAAAAGTGGTACATACACAAGATGGAATATTATGCAGCCATAAAGAAGAACAAAATTATGGACTTTGCAGCAACTTGGGTAGATTTAGAGTCTATTATACTCAGTGATCTATCATAAAAACAAATAAGTACAACATGTTCTCATCAGTGGACCTCGCACATTGACCATAATACTATAAGAAAGGGATTGACTGTAGTGGGACACTGTGGGGGGTATGGGTGGGGCACATAGCATCAGTAAGTGTACCTGATCTCAGACCAGGCAAGTGGGGACCAAAAGGAGGCCCAAACTTTACCTGTACAGTGGCCACTTGTATGCCTAATCTTGTACCCTATATCTTAAAAAAAAAAAAAAGTAAAGAAAAGAGAATCATAGATAAGCTTGAAAAAAAAAAAGAAAAGAAAAAGAAAGTCTATTGTTAGGGTAACCACCTTCATCAATGACCTTCACTAGATCTTTTGGATAACTTGCTGAGAATTCTACATCAGCACCTGTTGCTTCACCTTATACTTCTCTGTGATGAAGCTGGTTTCTTATCTTAAACCTCACGAATGAACTTCTGATAGCTTCAAATTTTACTTCTGCAGCTTTCTCACATCTCTCAGCCTTCATGGAATTTAAGGCTGAATCTCTGGATTAAGGTTTGTTTTAAGAGAATATTGTGGCTGATTTGATCTTCTCTTCAGACCACGAAAAACTTTCTTCATATCAACAATAAGACTGTTTTACTTTCTTATTATTGGCATGTTCAGTGGAGAAGCACCTTTGATTTTCTTCAACAATTTTTTTTTGCATTCACAACTTGCCTAACTGGTGCAAGAAGCTTACCTTTCAACCTTTGTTGTCTTTTGACAAGCCTCGTGCACCAAGTTTAATCATTTCTAACTTGATTTAAAGTGAGACATATGAACCCTCTCCTTTCCTTGAACACTTAGAGGCCATTGTAGGGCTATTGATTGACCTAATTTCAATATTGTTGTGTCTCAAGGAACAGGGAGGACATAGAAGAGGGAGAGATATGGGGAACTGTGGGTTGGTGGAGTAGTCAGAACACACGCATTTATTCATTACAGAACACACACATATATTTATTGATTAAATTGGTCATCTTACACAGGCACAGTTTGTAGTGACTCAAAACAATTGCAACAGTAATGTCAAAGATCACTGATTACAGATGACAATAAAAAGATGAGAAATAATAACAATAATAATGAAAAAGTTTGGAATATTGTGCAATATTACCAAAATGTGACACAAAGACAAGAAATGAGTTGGAAAAGTGGCACTAATAGACCTACTGGACACAAGGGTGACATGCACTTTCAATTTGTGAGAAGCACAATACTTGTGAAGTATAATAAAGTGAAGCACAATAAAATGGGACAAGCCTGTGCACATTTTAAAAAAAATTTATTTTAAGGATACAGGGTACAATTCAGGATTAGGTAGATAAGTGGTCATTATACACGTAAAGCTGGGGCCTCCCTTTGGTCCCCACTTTACCTGGTTTGAGATCATGTACCTTTATTGATGTTATGTGCTCCTCCTTTCCTGGCAGTGTCCCACTCCTGGCAATTCCTTTCTTATAGTATTATGATGAATGCTCAGTGTCTGCTTATGAATGAGAAAATGTGGTACTCAGTTCTTTGTTTCTGCTGTATACACATTCTTTGCCTTGGCGCTGCCTAGCTGAAGTTTCTCAGAACACAGGCAAGAACACCCTAATTAGAATTATGTAAAATATTTTTTAGTTGTTTAAATGTTTCATGCATGGTATGCATACTTTTTAACTGCAAAAAACTCCTTCCCATATATTATTGTAACTTTTAGGAAAAGGAAGAATTGCTTAGGCATGATATGCTCCTTTTGATATTTATTCACAAATTAGTTATATGACCTTAGAGCAAAACTCTAGGCAAATAAGTCTTTCTTAAAATATATTTTTAGAAGTGAATATTGATTCTTTTTTATGAATAATCACTCTCTTTAACCTTTAAACTTTTCTCTAGGCATGTTAGCAACTTCACAACAGGAAATTTTGATAACCATTTGTGTTTATCTTCCACATATTCAGTGATTAATTAGGCATCTTTAAAAGTCTTATTATTTCTGCATTCATTCTTTAACTTCATCTGTGAATATTCTAAGGAATTCTTAGTGTTTTCAAAAGATGTAGTTTCTCCAGAGGAGCCCTAAGATAGTGCAGTGTGTGTGCTTTTTTATTCTTTAATGTTGGAAAAAGGCCACATTTCTTTAAAATATCTCAGCTATTGAGAGGTTGTTTTAATAGCTCATCAAATATCTCTCTGACTGATAGCAAAGTGGTAGCAATGAACTTTTTTTAACTGTGAAGGTCATTGGCTCACAGAAGTTTATGGATAACTAGTCAAGGGGCGGAAGTTTACTCTTTAGATCTTATAAAATGAATATTGATTAGTACCAAAGAGAAGTGTAACCCTCAGGACACTGACAATATTAACAGTTTTTGTAAATGGTGACCTTGTTTTCTCCCCAACTGTGTGTAAAAATTAGTGGGTACTTTATATTAGACATATGAATGCTTCTGTGTGATCTTCCATGATGGATATTGATGATGAGAAATCATGCCTCAAAAATCTCTTTAGAATATATGGCTATAGTCTATGACCATAAACCATCCTGAATGCACTCAATCTCATCTGAATATATGGCTATAATATGTCAGCATTACTCTTGGAAAAATAGTGGAAATGTTATTCCTTCATAACTCTAAGAAAGGGAAGAGTCCATTATTTTTACTTTTATTTATTTATTTATTTATTTGAGTGAAATCTCACTCTGTTGTCCAGACTGGAGTGCAGTGACACATTCACGGTCACCCCAGCGTCAACCTGCCGGGCTCCGGCAATCCTTCTGTCTTAGCCTTCCAAGGAACCGGAACTACAGGTGCGGGTTACCATACCCCACCACCACTACTTTATTTATTGATTGATTGTAGAGACTAGGTCTCACCAAGTTGCCCAGGTTGGTCTCGAACCTGCGAACTCAGGCAATCCACTCACCTCAGCCAGTTAAAGTGCTGGGATTATAGGCTGAGCCATCGAGCCCGGCAAAGAAGAGAACATTATAATGAGCTTATATTGACCCTTATAAAAATGTTACATTAAGCATAAAAGTTGAATCTTAGACTCAGCTTGGTAGGTTCTATTTCAGTCCCTTTCATTTTTACTGGCGTTGCACATCTCCATGTCCTAATTTTTAATAGAGTATTTAGAAAAACTGCCCCTAGTTCCCAAATATTTTCCATAAAAGAAAAGACAAAGGAATAGCTTCATAGAAACTTTCGATGTATTCAGTAAACCTGTCAGAATCAGGAAAAGAAAACATGATATTGAGGTACATCATGTCAACCAAACATTTGTGTGAATATAAGCCAAACTTAGATAAAGGCAGCTAAATCCTCATGTCTACGAACATCCAGGTAAATAGATGTGTATAGCAAGCTAATGCCCATAAGGTTAAAATGGATTTTATTAGTGGTCTATTCTGAATTCAACGGGCACTAGATATCAAGTCTTAAATTCCAATCAAGTTTACAAATAAAATAAAATTTAGAAATAGAGCTAAGCTGTTTTACTCTTTCATCAACAAGTCAGCAAATTCAGAGACTTTAACAATAAATGTGATTTTATCAATGGTAGGTAATTTATAAAATCTGAATACAACTGATTGTAACATTATATATGCTTACTTTAAAATACTCTTAACCATGAGAATTAGTACTATTATCATAACAGACTATTTTATTTGTTTATATGCAATTAGAAAATGTACTATTAAAAATTGCAAGATTCAAATTGTAATTACCGCATACATGCAGTAACACACTGTGGTTAAATCACATAAAGCAACTAAAAAAAAAGAAATTTGTATTCACTTAAACAAAATCATATATACAGAATGCTTTATGTAATTCTAAAAGTTGAGTTTGAAATTTAGCCTAATTGCAAAACATAAAAATATACAATGTAAGCCGGGCTCGTTGGTTCAGCCTGTAATCCCGCGCCTTTGGGAGGCTGAGGTGAGTGAATTGCCTGAGCCTGCGGGTTTGAGACCCACTTGGGCAACTTGGCGAGACCTCATCTCTACAATAAATC
>NW_007038344.1:129096-132990 GCF_000164805.1 Carlito syrichta
AAAAAAAAAAAAAAAAAAAAAAAAAAAAAATATATATATATATATATATATGTATGCACAATGTATATTCATTTTCATAAATATTTTTCTAATTTGATATAAAATTCCAAGGAATTATTTCATTAACTATATTAAGCTTAAATATTACTCTCCAAATATTTAATATTTGGAAGTGACATCACTTGCACAAATGAAGAACTGAATCTCAATTTGAGAAACAATAAAAAATAAAGAATCTTATTAGTTTTTTGAAATATTGTATGCAAAAAGCATCAATGCATTTAAAGAAATATTGTTCATGTGATATACTTGTGTCCTGGAAATAAACAAAAACCATTGATATCAGTTCCTCCTTGTAAGTTTTGTAGAATTCTGCTGGAAACCATCTGGTCCGGGTTTTTTTTTTTTTGTAGGTAATTTTCTTATGACATAGTCAATTTCCTGGATTGTTACTGGTGTATTAGGGTCTTGATTTCTTCTTGTTTCATCCTCGGAAGGTTGTGTGATGTCAGAAAGTCCTCTGTTTCCTTTAGGTTTTCAAGTTTGCTTCCATACAATTGTACATAGTAGTCTCTCATAATCTTTTGTATTTCTTCAGGGTCAGTTGTGACTTCATCTTTTGTGGTTCTGATTGTGTTTATTTGGGCCTTTTCTCTCTTTTTTTTGGTTAGTCTAACTAGGGGTCCATCAATCTTGTTTATCCTTTCAAAGAACCAGCTTTTTGTTTTGTTGATTTTTTTGTATTATCTTTTTGTTTACTATGGCCTGAATCTGGGCTTTTATTTTGGTGATCTGGATTCTTCTGAAGAAGTTAGGGTTTTTGTGACCTTGCTTTTCCAGCTTCCTTAGGTGATTTGTTAGGCTGTTAACTTGTAATCTTTCCATTTTCTTCACATGTGTTCATAGAGGTATGAATTCCCCTTTTAATACTGTTTTCATGGCATCCCAGAGTTTTGGTAAGATGTTTCTTCATTTTCATTTGTTTCCGGGTATCTTTTAATGTCTGTTTTGATTTCCATGTTGACCCAGAGTTGTGTAGCATCATGCTGTTTAGTGAAAGTATTCCAGGCAATTGAGAAGGATGGAACACTCTGCAAATCATATTACGGAGCTAACATCACATTTATACCCCAAACAGGTAAAGATCCAACAAAGAAAGAGAACTACAGGCCAATATCCTTGATGAACATAGATGTTAAAATTCTCAACAAGATCCTAGCAAAATTAGATTCAACAACACATCTTCAAAAATCATCATCTACCATGACCAAGTAGGCTTCATCCTCAGGATGTAGGGCTGGTTCAACATTCGTAAGACCATAAATGTAATTAAATATATCAACAGATGTAAAAACAAAAAACACTTGATTATATCGTTAGACATGGAAAAAGCTTTTGATAAAATCCAGCATCCCTTTATTTATTTATTTATTTATTTATATTTTAAAGATGTGGGGTATAATTCAGGGTTAGGTATACAAATGTTCATTATGCAGGTTCTCTTGCTGATGAGGTGGGTCCCTTCCTTCCCTGTCAGTTTTCCTCAACTGCCAATCCCACCCCACCTCCCCTGGCAGTTTCCTACTACTGCCAATTCCTTTCTTACATTATTATGGTAATTATTCAAGGTCCACTTCTGAGAGAGAACATATGGTACTCTGTTCTTTGTTTTTGTGATAGATCACTGAGTATGATAGACTCTAAATCCATCCAAGTTGCTGCGTTATCCTTTGTGATTGCATAATATTTCATTGTGTATATGTACCACATTTTAAAAATTCAGTCCAGCTTCTATGGGCAGCTGGTTGGTTCCATGTTTTTGTTATTGTGAATAGAGCTGAAAAACATGCATATGAAGGTATCTTTTCTGTGGAATTATTTAAGTTCCTTTGGGTATATTCTCTTTTTTTTTTTGAGTTGGAGTCTCACTCTGTCACCCAGAATAGAGTACAGTGGCCGCTCCCGGCCACCGCACCCTCGACCTGCTGGGCTCTGGCGATCCTTCTGCCTCAGCCTTCCAAGTAGCCGGAATTACAGGCATGCACTACCACGCCCGGGTGATTTTTTGATTTATTGTAGAGATGAGGTCTTGCTGCCCAGGCGGGTCTCGAACCCGCGGGCTAGGGCAATCCACTCACCTCAGCCTCCCAAAGGTGCAGGGATTACAGGGTGAGCCACCGCCTGGCTTGGATATATTCTCAATGGAGGATTGCTGGGTCACATGGAAAGTCAATTTCTAGTTCTTTCAGAAATCGCCACACTGTCTTCCAGAGGTTGTACTAGTTTGAATTCCTACCAGCCGTGTAGAAGCTTTCCTTTTTCTTCACATCCTCACCAGCATCTGTTGTGGTTTGTTTTATTGATGGTGGCCATTCTTACTTGGGTTAGGTGGTATCTCAATGTGGTTTTGATTTGCATTTCTCTGATTAATAGTAAGTCTGAGCACTCTTTCACGTGTCTGTTGGCTGCCTGTATATCTTCTTTTGAGAAGTATCTACTCATGTCTTTTGCCAACTTTTTATAGGGCTTTTTTTTTTCTTTTCAGCACATTTGAGTTCCTTGTAGATCTTATGGTATGGGTACTTAAGGTTTTGATCAGGAATTGGTTGCCAGTTCCAATTTCCAAAAGGGTGTCTCCTGCATTTTCTAAGATTCTTATAATTTGAGGTTTTACGTTTACATCTTTGATCCATATAGAGTTAATTTTTGTGTATGGTGATAGGTAGGGGCCCTGTTTCAACTTTTTGCATGTGATCAGTCAGTTTTCCAGCACTATTTATGGAATAGGTTCTCCTCTCCCTAATGTTGCTCAAAGATGAGTTGGTTGAGAAATTGAGGCTTTGCTTCTGGAATCTCTATTCTGTTCCATTGGTCTATATGACTGTTCTCATACCAATACCAGGTTGTTTTGATTATTGTAGCCTAATAGTAAAGTTTGAAATCTGGAAGAAGTGCAGCACCCCTTCTTGACAAAAGCTCTCAAACATCTAGGCATAGATGAAACATACTTCAAAATAGTAAGAGCCATCTATGAGAAACCCACAGCCAGCATATTGCTGAAAAGTCAGAAATTGCAACCATTTCCCCTGAAAAAGTGGAACAATACAAGAATGCCCACTCTCACCCCTCCTTTTCAACATAGTTTTGGAAGTCCTAGCTAGATCAATCAGACAAGAGAAGGAGATCAGGGGTATCCAAATAAGGAAAGAAGAAGTTGAGTTATCCCTCCTTGCAGATGACATAATGTTATACCTTGAAAACTCAAGAGAATCTACCAGAAACCTCTTTGCACTCATAAAGACTTTAGCAAAGTTTCAAGGTACAAAATAAATGTGCAAAAGACAGTTGCATTTCTATACACCAACAATAAACAAACATAAATCCAAATAAAAAGCACAATCCCATTCACAATAGCCACACACAAAAAAACAAATATCTTAGCATCTTCCTAACCAGAAGACGTGAAAGACCTTTACATGAAAACTACCAAACACTGCTCAAAGAAATCAAAGATGACATAAACAAATGGAAAAATATTCCATGATCATAGACTGGAAGAATCAACACTGTTAAGATGTCCATTCTACCCAAGACTATCTACAGATTTAACTCAATACTCATTAAATTACTAGTAACATTCTTCTCAGACCTGGAAACAACAATATAGGAAATCATATGGAAACATAAACAATCACGAATAGTCAAAAAAATCCTCAGCAAACAAACAAGCAAACAAAACAAACAAGAACAACAAACAAAGCAGGAGGTATCACACTCCCAGACTTTAAACTATATTATAAAGCTACAATAATCAAAACAGCCTGTTACTGGTACAAGAACAGGCATATAGACCAATGGAACTGGATAGAGATTCCAGAAATCAAACCCCAATTT
>NW_007038344.1:133079-145572 GCF_000164805.1 Carlito syrichta
AGACCTAAATGTAAAACCTCAAAATATAAGAACCTTAGAAAATGCAGGAGACACTCTTATGGAAATTGGAACTGGCAACCAATTCCTAATCAAAACCCCAATTGCCCATGCCATAAGAGATAAGATAGACAAGTGGGACCTCATCAAACTGACAAGCTTCTACAAAGCCAAAGAAACCATCAAGACAGCAGAGAGGCAGCCCACATACTGGAAAAAATATTTGCTAACTGTATGTCTGACAAAGGCCTAACATCTAGGATCTACAAGGAAATTGTGCCGAAAAGAAAAAAAAAAAACAAACAACCCCATTACAAAGTGAGCAAAGGATATAAATAGACACTTCTCAAAAGAATATATATGAACAGTCAATGGATACATGTAAAATGCTCAGCCTCATTAGTCATCACATAAATGCAAATTAAAACAATGCTAAGATACCACCTAACTCCAGCCAGAATGGCCATCAACAGCAACTCAAAAAACAACAGATGCTGGAGAGTATGCAGGGAGAAGGAAACAGTTCTACACTGGTGGTGGGTGTGTAAACTAGAACAGACTCTGGAAAACAGTGACGATTCCCCAAAGATCTAACAATTGACCTTCCATACGACGCTGCAATCCCTCTACTGGGAATATACCTGGAGGAACTCAAGTCACTCTATGAAAAAGATCCCTGCATATTTATGTTTATTTCAGCATTGCTCACAATAGCAAGAACAATGGAACCAATCATGCTGTTCATTGAAAGTGGACTGGATCCAAAAAAATGTAGTACATATACACGATGGAATATTATGCAGCCATAAATAAGGACAAAATCATGAACTTCGCAGCTACCTGGATGGACTTGGAGTCTATATTACTGAGCATCTATCACAGAAATGAAGAACCGAGTATCACATATTCTCACTCATAAGTGGATCTTGAACAATAATTGTAATACTATAAGAAAAGGATTAGCAGTAGCGGGAAACTGCTGGGGGTGGTTGGGAGGAGGGACTGGCAATCATAGGAATCTGCTGGGGCATGGGGGGGCACACCTCGTCAGCAAGGGTACCTGCACAATGAACATTTGTCTACCTTACACTGAATTGTACTCCTCATCTTTAAAATAAAAAAATAAAATTAAAAAAAGAAACATCACAGGAGAATACTTGATGTAGAACAATGTTCGTGATATATAAGGAATTAAAAAAAAAGAAAACAAAACCCAAAAAACTAATATTGTCACAAATTGCAAAACAATTAAATCAGATTATAATGCATTGCTTTTTTTCTTTTGTTTTTAAATTTTTTATTTTAAAAATGTGGGGTACAATTCAGGGTTAGGTATACAAATGTTCATTATGCAGTTACCCTTGTCGATGAGGTGTGCCCCGCCCTGGCAGTTTCCCACTACTGCCAATCCCTTTCTTATAGTATTATAATAGTTGTTCAAGGTCCACTTATGAGTGAGAATGTGTGATACTCCATTCTTTGTTTCTGTGATGGATCACTTTGTATTATAGCTTTGAAGTTCATTCAAGAACACACTGGTATTTTCAAGACTGATAAATTCAAAGACCAAGAAGTCAAATATAGGATTAATTTAATTAATATTCCTAACATAGCAAAGAAAAATATGTAAAAAAATTTATTTAAAAAAGATTATATATATAAATGCCCACCAGACATAAAAAATACCTTATAGTTGAAGAGCCTCCATAATAATTTTGTACATTCTTACACTTATGTTTTCCGACTGTATGATTTCTGGAATGTTTTTGGAGAAAATGGAAATGTGCAACCTCACCCAGCGCTGATATATGTACAGTTGATGTGATCATTCTGAAGGATCATCGTGTCCCTTGTGGCAAAACCCTAAAATGATTATAACTTGTGATCCAACAACTATATGGAGCATTCTTACACACACAGTTATCATTGTTTGGGGAAACTGCCAATATTTTTTTCATCTCCATTTTAGATTCAGGGGCCACACATGCATCTTTGTTACATGAACATATTGTGTAGTGCATTGGGTCTCAGGTGGCCCATTCCCCAGATAGTGAACATTGTACTCCATAGGTAATTTCTTAAAAAAAATTTTTTTTAATTGTAAAGATGTGGGGTCAACTCAGGGTTAAATATACAAATGTTCATTATGTAGGTACCCTTGTTGATAAGGTGTTCCCTCCTCCCAGCAGTTTCCTACTACTGCCAATTCTACCCTTCTTGCCCCCCCGCCCAGCAACTTTCCTCTTCTGCCAATCCTTTTCTTCTAGTATTATGATAATTGTTCAAGGTCTACTTATGAGTGAGAACGTGTGACACTCAAATCTTTCTTTTTGTTATACATCACTCAGTATTATAGACTCTAAGTTCATCCAAGTTGCTGTGAAGTTCATAATTTTGTCCTTCTTTATGGCTGCATAATATTCCATCATATATATGTATCACATTTTAAAAATTCAGTCCCCTTTCAATGTTTTTTGCTATTGTGAACAATGCTGCAATAAACATACCTGCGCAGGTATCTTTGTCATAGAGTGATTTGAGTTCCTCTGGGTATTTTCCCAGTAGGGGGATTGCAGGGTTGTATGAAAGGTCAATTTTTAGATCTTTTAGGAATCACCACACTATTTTCCACAGAGGTTGCATTAGTTAACACCCCCACCAACAGTATAGAAGTGTTCCCTTTCCCCCTCATTCTCTCCAGCATCTGTTGTTTTTGAGTTATTGATGTTGGCCTTCCTGACTGGAGTTAGGTCGTATCTTAGTGTGGTTTAATTTGCATTTCTCTGATGACTAGTGAGGCTGAGCATTTTTTCGTGTATCTGTTTGTTGCTCATATATATTCTTTGGAGAAATGTCTATTCATATCTTTTGCCCACTTTGTAATGGGGCTTTCTTTTTTTGGCACGTTTGAGTTCTTTGTAGATCCTAGATGTTAGGGCTTTGTCAGATATACAGTTGGCAAATTTTTTTTCCCCATTCTGTGGGCTGTCTCCCTGTTCTCTTGATGGTTTCTTTGGCTTTGCAGAAGCTTGTCAGTTTGATGAGGTCCCACTTGTCTAACTTACCTCTTATGGCATAGGCACTTGGAGATTTGATCAGGAATTGGTTGCCAGTGTCAATTTCCATGAGGGTGTCTCCCTGCATTTTCTAAGGTTCTTATACTTTGAAGTTTTATGTTTAGGTCTTTGATCCATTTAGTGTTGATTTTTGTGTGTGGTGATAAGCAGGAGTCATGTTTTAATCTTCTGTTTGTGATCAGCCAGTTTTTCCAGCACAATTTACTGAATAGGTTCTCCTCTCCCCAGTCGATGGTGGAGGCTTTGTCAAAGATGAGTTGGTTGAGAAACCGAGGTTTTGTTTCTGAATCTCTATCCTGTTCCATTGGTCTACATGCTTGTTGTTGTATCAATATCAGGGTGTTTTTATTATTGTAGTTTTATCATATAGTTTAAAGTCTGGGAGTGTGATACCTCCTGCTTTGTTGTTGTTGTTGTTGAGGATTGTTTCGGCGATTTGTGGTTTTTTATGTTTCCATATGAATTCCTGTATCGTCATTTCCAGGTCTGAGAAGAATGCTGCTGGTAATTTAATGGGTATTGCGTTAAATCTGTAGATTGCCTCAGGTAGAATGAACATCTTAACAATGTTGATTCTTCCAATCCATGAGCATGAAATATTTTTCCGTTTGTTTGTGTCGTCTTTGGTTTCTTTGAACAGTGTCTTATAGTTTTCATTGTAAAGTTTCTTCACATCTCTGGTTAGGAAGAACATGTGCTGTTTGTTTTTCTGTTTCTGAGTCAGTCCTCTTAGGATGATACAAATGCCAATAATTTTTAACTTATTTTGCTTGTCTGTATTTCCAGAACTTTCTACAATACTTGTGTGTATAACTTTTGCAATAGGTTACATTCTAATAACAACTAAATGACTAAAATCATAAACATAAGATATGGAAAAGAAAATTTTATTTTCAAAAATTTACTGTGCTGTCTCCTTAAAATTTTAAAAAAGAACATAGGGGCGATCCCCCCCAAAAATCCCTAGAATTTATTTATAATAAATTATGTATTTGTTCTCAAATGTTTAAACTTCAGTCACCTTCAAAATACTCTCCATTTGATGCAATACTCCAATCAAAATTGTTTTCTTACTGCTCTGAACAGCTTTTGAACTCATCAGTTTTGATGCCTTTTGGTGCTTCTGTTGTTTTTTGTTTCTCTTCTTCCTCATCAGGAAAGCATTTCCCTTAGAGGACTTTTTTTTTTTTTTTTTTAAATCCAGGGAAACAAAACAAGAATTGCTCGGGGCAAGATCAAGTGAATAGGAAGGGTGGGACACAGGAATCAAGTAGTTTTTGGTCAAAAACTGCTAAACACTCAGCATGGTGTGGGCAGGTGAACTCGTAAATCACTCATCAAAAAATTCACTGAAGCTGAATGCAGCCTTTGGTAGCTGCACAATGGTAGCTGGTACTCTGATGCTAGAATACTTACCTAGTGGGGGAAACCTGTACAACAAGGGGCCCACCCTCCAAAAGATAATTCCATTTTTGGGAGGATGTACTCTTGCCAGAATCATAGGATGATAAACATAAATTATTACCCATATAATGTAAGGTCATTAATATTTGTTTATTTCATATGTTGACCCTATGCTTTCTGCTATTATTCTACATTGATAAGGTCTGTGAGAGCTTCACTGGAGATTTGTTTTTCTGTACTTATTTTGTCATAAAACCATAAGATCATTAAATGGTCAGACCTGAGATTAGAGGGTTGCCATGTGTCTTTTATCACTTTTATATTTATAGTTGAGATGATCTTTTTACACAGTAAGTTGAAATGTAATTGACCATCACAGCTGCTCCTTCTGCCTAAAATTTTTTCCCCCCATGTTTGGTCTGAGTGATATCATCATATGCCTTATTTATGTCACAGCCTCATTGTTACCTATTTAAACACGCAAAGGCAGATTATCCATGTAGCTGAATGTCTGTGGAAGTTCCCAGTATTCATGTGTGATGATGTCATCACCATCTAGCTCCCCAAGGACACTTTCAGCTCCCTGATCCTTGAGAGGGTCCACTTCACTACTCACTGCTTATCCCGTGACTAGCATGGTACTTGAACCACAGAGAGCCTGCAGTCTTTACTGATTGGATGAATGAGCAAGAAGTCTTTAAAATTTAAACATAACTAAAAATCTAAATTAAACCCCTCTAAATCACATATTCTGCTCCCTTCAGCTTGTGACAGAAAGTAGCCTCAAGTCAAAGTCTTCTGGTCCCAAACTCCTGGGGCTACCTTAGTACAACACAGGCTGATTTCCTGAAGTCTTACATGTTGGATCTTTTCTTGGATGTCACTCCTTACTCCAGAGACTGAGGCCGATGAACCCTGAACCTGTTTTTTAAAAAAGTGAAAATTTTCGTGCGATCACATAGTGTTTAGATAAGTCAGGAAAACATTTATCTCGATCAATAGAAGCCACACTTAATGTCTTTAGGGCTTTTTAGAAATGTCAATTATTTTGATTTGAATAATATAAACACTGTTCTGGGAAATTGTCTTATCAATTCTGTTATTTTGCAAGTTACTTAAGGCTGGAAGTTATTTTGTACAACTTGCAGACGAATTTTAGGGCTTAAACGAGTGTCCTAGATACTCAATTTATATTTGGAGAATCATAGTCTATCCCCAAAACTTCATATGCTATTGAGACCAAGAACTGAAGCAAAGATGATCCTCAGACCTTGTAAAAATAAATCTTTTTAGCAAAATATATTGAAAGGAAGATATATAGAAGGAATATATTTAAAAGTCTTTTTAAACATTGAATCTTTAAAAGGGCTTTGTCCAAAAGCACTACAATTAGATCTAAAATAATTTAATAAAAATGAGTAAAAGTAATGATATAGAAGTATTTATGTCTCTGCTTACAACCACCAATACAGTAAGATGTTTTAAATATTTATGTATATTATTGCCTTAATAACAATGAAGATACAGTGAATAATTGAGGCATATTAAGGAAACATTGCAGCAAAGATTGAGAATCAATATTTAGAATATTTTGGATAAATTTGAAGAAGTGAGTGTGAAAAGAAATACCTATGCACGGATTCAAAAGAAAAAAATTAAATAAAGGAAAAGAAATTTAAAAGAGCAAAGAAAGTCACTTTTATAATTAAATATCTTTTTTTTCCCCTGTGATCCAAATGTAGATCATTTTAGTATATATACATTTTCTTTTTCCTACGTATTAAAAGATTAGCTCACATCAGCAGGCAATTCTCATGACTCAATAATTCCTTCTAGTACTTCCCCCACCCGGCACCCCTCCCCCCACACCCTTTTTGGATTCAAGACTCTTAAATACTGTTGATTAAATTGACATCCCACAGTAAATTGTGAACTTGCCCAACACAAAACAAATATGCCATCTCTCTGTTACCAACAGATGGTTGAGAGGGGACCATGTTGCTCACACAGACATTGAAATTGTGTTGTTCAGCTCTGCAGCAAGGCTAAGAATCAAGAGGGTTACAAACCTCAGAGAATCACGTTTGATTTTTATAAAACTTCATGTTTTCTTCAGTCTTAAGAAAGTCCAGTACATCCCTTAACCCCATTTCTAGTCATCAAGTACACAAGTGTGAGTGTATATATCCTCTCCCAGCTGGTTCAGGTAGAGAACAGCTATTTAAGAAATGCTCATTGCCTCTTTATTGTGGGCAAAATGCGGCACAGTGTTCGTGACTAAATTTTCTCTCTGGCTGAAACACAGAAAGAGCTTCTTGCTGCTGGTGGGCAGCTTGTCTTTTCCATTTCAAAGTACTGGATCTTTTTTTGCATCCTGTAAAAGTAAGTAAAGAATGAGTAACTGGTAATA
Source organism: Carlito syrichta (assembly GCF_000164805.1). Taxonomy (NCBI): domain Eukaryota; kingdom Metazoa; phylum Chordata; class Mammalia; order Primates; family Tarsiidae; genus Carlito; species Carlito syrichta. The sequence goes on from NW_007038344.1 coordinate 139,968, forward strand.
GAAATAATAATAACAACAATAGTAATAATAGTAATAGTGATAATAGTAGTAATAATAACTCTCTGTACATTTCCAGTCTTGTATCTTGAGTGATATTAAAGATGTACTTTGCTATGAGAATGGGATTTTCATTCTGCTCTGTAAACCAGACAAGAATTTCCAGTTAGAACCAAGATAATGAAGATCACATTCTTCAGAGGAAAAAAATGTGTACCCAATATTTCAGGAAACTGTTCCTGGAGTGAAGCTGGTTTTGAAGGCCCAGGAATGTTTTGTATTTGGCATATTCAGAAAACATCCTAATGTTTAACCCATACCACTTGTGTCCACCAACTTTCTGTGTGCAGAAGGGCTGTCTTTAATGTGAAGTTATAGAGGGTTGATCAACTCTAGATACAAATAAACGTCAAACTTTTCTTATCTAGAAAAGTTTCTTCAAATCAATGACTTTATTCTCTCTAATACAATGTGCTAAATACACACATTTGTTAGTAATTTTGCCTCATGAAGCTTTTATAAAAACATATTCATCGTCAAAGGAAAAGCATTTTGAGACCAAAAACACTTTGAAAAGCATAAGTTTCTCCTTCTGCCCTATTTTTGTAAAGACTTTTCCTCCTTTATGTTTTCCATTAATATTCTATATGATGGTACACAAACATTAGTGTGGATCAGAATTTCTAAGTTAATATACATTTTAAAGCCATTAGAAAAAGCAAAGACTGTGTGGTTTGCTCTTTTTATGAGAATGGAGATTGAAGGCAGCTGTTTTCAAAAGCACTAATGTACTTCAAACAATGATGTAATATCTAATGTACATAACCTTTTAAAACCTAGTAATATAGAAGACATTTAGATTTACTGTGGAAATATGTCTCGATTTTATTTCCTGCAAAAAAAAAAAAAAAAAAATACAGCGAGGCAGGCCGAGTTATGTTTTTCCATTTGGTATCCAAATGCCTTGGGCCATAAATCTATATATTATCCAAGATAGGGATGAATTTGATCATCATATTCTAAATATGACAAAAATATAAGAATATATTCAAAATCATCAAGATAATAAATAATACCCTTTAGACTAACCAAACTGATAATAAGTATCCTGCTCAAGTGGGGAGAACAAATTAAACTCTGTTTTGCTCTCAAAGTCATCCTTTCTATAAGTATTAATTGAACTTCTGTTTTAAGGAAGTCTGTGAAAAACAAAGTAGACTAAGCCATATTTTATTTTCTTGGAACTTTCCGTACAAAGAAGAAGAACTCAATCATGCCAGTACAAAATATGCTCATTTCTTATCTATGCTATAGCAAATTATTATCACATTAAAGCAGCACAGCTTTATTTTCTTAAAATTTTAGAAATAAGACATATAAATGGGTTGTCAGGGTTGTGTTTCTTCTAGAGGCTCTAGGGAAGAATTCATTTATTTGCCATTTCTAGTTTCTAGTGTTTACCTTCATTCCTTGGCTCATGGTCCCTTTCTCTGTCTTCAAAATTAGCAGCATAACATCTTTTATCTCTGTTCTGCCATCTGTTCTCACTCCCTGACTCTGACTCTACTGTCTCTATCTTATATTGACCCTTATAATTACATTGGACCCACTTAGATCATCCAGTATAATCTTCTCATCTCCTGACTCTTATCTTAATTATATTTGGAAATTCTCTTTTGTCATGTGTGCAGTATATTCACAGGGGATTTCCTTCATGTGGGAGGGAGTATTCTGCCTACAACACAAGATAAGTTTTCCAAAGTGCTAAAGCACAGATAAAAATAAATATAGACACATATGAAGATTGGAGATGTATTGGAACAGGGGGATGAGAGAAGCCAGTACTGAGAGAGGTGATTCTCTAAAACATTTAGCATTCCTTGAATGCCTACGACTTGGTGGGCGTATATGACTAGAAGTGGGTAGATAGGCGGCATTATCGACAGAGGGAAGTACATTACCCAAAGCAAAGAAACAAAAGATTCAGGTTATGTCTAAGACAAAGTGTATCTGTGAAGATGTTGAACAGCAGCATAACATCTTTTAAGTTCTTTTTATTTTGTTGAGTTCATCAGATTCCTCTTTTGAGAAAAAAAATGTTGACAAGCAATATCATGTGATGTGTACAATCAACTGGGTGACAACCAATTAGAGTTGAAGAAAGAAAAAAATTCAATTTTCACTTATATTTATTATGTTCATTTCCATTTTAAATTGTTTGCTTTATAAGATGTAAAATCTTAAGAATAGCAGACTATGAATAATATTATACATATTTAACATACATACATTTATAGTACATATTTTTTTTTTTTAACTCAACTTACACCTAAATATCTTCACCCCAACAATAACAATAGTGATGACCTGTCCTGATGACTGGTTCAGGGTATATCTTAGATTGCGGAGAAAGGTTCAATTAGAAGCTATAACTGTGTAAGGAATAGAAGTTGGAAATCTTATTATCTTATATCTTCGACAAATTTGTAAAGGTAAAAACTATAGAAGTCTGTGAATAATTCTATGTAAAATTCTTTGGATCATGTGTCTGGGGAATGTGGATCCTGAGACTTTAATTACTGATGGTATAACTTGAATTAAGGCACAGAATACAAAATAAAAAGAAATCAAAGGAGAAAATGAAAATCATACAATAAGGATCTCAAAGAATAAATGTGCCAAACATTCTCCTTAATCTGCTAACCTTGAAGCTTTAGATCATAAAAGGATAATTGAGCTCTGTGGTATTATGGACTAAGTTCCTTTAATCAAGAGTTGGAGGCAATTGAAGAATAATAATCTTAGGGCGGGGTACACTTACCATATTTTGACACTTACTTAATAACTGACTGATAATCACCCAACACAGTTTCCTTATCTGTAAAAATGGATTATAATATTTCTTATCTCATATTATTTTTTTCAGAAACCAGCAAGTTAATAATTACATATAACATTTAATTACTACTCAATAAATATGTTATTTAAAAAATAATTTCCAAAAATTCTTAGAAATAACTCTCATATGTCAAACGTTTATTTATTCTGTTAATGAAGGAAAAAGTGAGATGTTAAGGTGGCTAAAAATAATTTGAGATATGAAGTATATGTAAGCAGAAACAAAGAGCATTGGCATAAGATAGTAAATAGTACAAAACTGGTCAGTGTCCCACAAGACAATACAACCTTTTGTTTTAAGGGCTATCTTTTCTACTAAACAAAAATAATTGGCAGTTCTGTGGAAATTCTACAAGTTAACATGAAATTCTACAAGTTAACATAAAATTCTACAAGTTAACATGAAATTCCACAGAGCCTGGATCCAAATGAATAATAAATACAAAGTAAAACAAAGGTATATTTCTCTTTAGAATTCATAGTTGTTGCTTTGTAAAGATCTGTAAACAGTGTTTCAATATGATAATAAAAAACTTTTCAGCATAACAGTTATCTTTTTGCCCTATTTCCAAGTTTTAAATAATAGTGTTATTATGTTCATGTGCAGCAAAAAAAACCAAAACAAAACAAAACCAAAAAACCCCTGAGATTCAGAAAAGATATGAAACTTATTTTAGGTAAATCACCTTACAAATAATGGATCCAGGATTTGAACATAGGATAACTTGAATGTAAATAATAATAATAATTATTATTTTTTTCACCTTTAAATTTTTTATTTTAGAATTGTGAGGTACAATTCAGGGTTAAGTATACAAATATTCACTGTGTAGTTACCCTTGCTGATGAGGTGTGTTTCCCCTTCCCCAGGCAGATTCCCACTACTGCCAATCCCATCTCCCCGACTCCCCACATCCCCACAGTTTCCTGCTACTGTCAATCCTTTTCTTATAGTATTATAAAAGTTGTTCAAGGTAGACTTATGAGTGAGAACATGTGATACTCAGTTCTTTGTTTCTGTGAAAGATCACTCAGTATTATAGACTCTTAAGTCCATCCAGGTTGCTGCGAAGTTCAAAATTTTGTTTTTCTTTATGGCTGCATAATATTCCATTGTGTATATATACCACATTTTAAAATTAATTTATTTATTATAAAGATGTGGGGTACAATTCAGGGTTAGGTATATAAACATTGATCATGCAGGTACCCTTGTTGATGAGGTATGCCCATCCCTCCCCTAGCAGTTTTTCTCAACTGCCAGTCCCACCCACCTCCCCTGACAGCTTTCCACTACTGCCAATTGCTTTCTTATAGTATTATAATTGTTCTAGGTCACCTTATGAGGGAGAACGTATGGAACTCAGTTCTTTGTTTCTGTAATAAATCACTGAGTATGATCGGCTCCAAATCCATCCAGTTGTTGCAAAGTCCATATGTTTGTCCTTCTTTATGGCTGCATAATATTCCATTGTGTATATGTACCACATTTTTAGTATCCAGTCCAACTTCGATGGGCAACATGGTTGGTTCCATGTTTTTGCTATTGTGAATAGACCTGCAAAAAACATACTTGTGCAGGTATATTTTTTGTAGAATAATTTGGGTTTCTCTGGGTATATTCCCAATAGGGGAATTGCTGGGTCATATGGAAGGTCAATTTCTAGTTCTTTCAGAAATTGCCATACTGTCTTCCAAAGAGGTTGTACTAGTCTGCATTCCCACCAGCAGTATAGAAGCGGTCCTTTTTCTCCACATCCTCGCCAGCATCTGTTGTTGTTTGTTTTATTAAAGATGGCCATTCTTACTGGGGCTAGGTGATATCTCAGTGTGGTTTTGATTTGCACTTCTCTGATGATGAGTGAGGCTGAGCACTTTTTCATGTGTCTGTTGGTTGCCCGTATATCTTCTTTTGAGAAGTGTCTACTCATATCGTTTGCCCACTTTTTAAAGGGGCTGCTTGTTTTTTTCCTTTTGGCACGTTTGAGTTCCTTGTAGATCCTAGATGTTAGGCCTTTGTCGAATAAAGAGTTGGCAAATATATTTTCCCATTCTGTGGGCTGTCTCCCTGCTGTTTTGATGGTTTCTTTTGCTTTGCAGAAGCTCGTTAATTTGATGAGGTTCCACTTGTCTATGTTATTTCTTAAGATATTGGCCTTTAGGATTCTGAATAGGAATTGGTTCCAAGTTCCAATTTTCACAAGGGTGTCTCCTGCGCTTCCTAAAATTTGTATAGTTTGAGGTTTTGCATTCAGGTCTTTGATCCACTTAGAGTTCATTTTTGTGTATGGTGATAGGTAGGGGTCCTGTTTCAATCTTCTGCATGTGATCAGCCAGTTTTCCCAGCACCATTTCCTGAATAGGTTCTCCTCTCCACAGTGGTTGTTGTTGGAAGCTTTGTCAAAGATGAGTTGGTTGAAGAATTGAGGCTTTGCTTACGGAATCTCTATCCTGTTCCATTGGTCTATATGCCTGTTCTTGTACCAATACCAGGCTGTTTTGATTACTGTAGCCTTATAGTAAAGTTTGAAGTCTGGAAGTGTGATACCTCTTGCTTTGTTTCTTTTGCTAAAGATTGTTTTGGCTATTCGTGGTTGTTTATGTTTCCATGTGAATTTCTGTATTGTCATTTCTAGGTCTGAGAAGAATGATGTTGGTAGCTTAATGGGTATTGCGTTGAATCTGTAGATTGCCTTTGGTAGGATGGACA
>NW_007038344.1:145937-160549 GCF_000164805.1 Carlito syrichta
CTAATTGCCTGAGCTAGGACTTCCAACACAATATTGAACAAGAGGGGTGAGAGTGGACAACCTTGTCTTGTTCTAATAATTATTAATAGTAAGTGCTGGCATGTATCAAGTCTTAACAATATATTGTGGACTCACCTAAATGTTGCATGTGTATTAACTCATTTAATTCTCACAAAATCCTGAGGTAACTGCGTTGCCCATTGAAAAAAGACTGGATTTAAAAAATGTGGTACAAATACATGATGGATTATTATGCAGCCATAAAGAAGGATAAAATTATGAACTTTGCAGCAACTTGGATGGACTTAAAGTCTATAATACTTAGTGATCTATCACAGAAACAAAGAACTGAGTACCACATGTTCTCACTCATAAGTAGACCCTGAACAATTATCATAATACTACGAGAAAAGGATTGGCAGTAGTGGGAAACTGCCAGGGGAGGGAGGGAGGGCACACCTCATCAATAAGGATATCTGATTTCAAACCAGGTGAAGCAGGGACCAAAGTGAAGCTCAAACTTTACCTACACAATGACCATTTGTATACCTAACCCTGAGTTATACTTCATATCTTTAAAATAAAAAAAAGAAAGTTACTGAAGTTTAAACATGTAACAATAAATTCACAATTTTTTGCAAATAAAAAAAAAGAAACTGAGGAAACTTTTGGTACTCTTCTCATTTACTAATATAAAGTTACTGTTTGTCAACTATAAGTATTAATTGAATTGAGAAAAATTTAAAAACACTGAAAGTACACATCATACCGAGATTTATCAATGTCCTTCCAGTTATGTAACTTGAGAAGAACCATTTGGACCTTGTATGGAAACACAGTACTATTCTCAGAACTAGTTAAGTGTACTTTGTCTTGTAAATCACTGTGATGAAGAGACAAGAGAGAATATATGGTTTCCCTTTTTTTTTTTTTTTTTAAAATTCAGCCTATGATTCCTGTCATACCAATTGGATTCACATCTGAGACTTGAAATCATTTCAGGATCTCCACCTTCTCCACCCATTTAAGTATATTTAATTATTGACTATATGTCAGTTCTACTTCTTCAAAGTAATAAAAACTTGAGAATAATAGTAGCATTTCTTTAACTCAACCTTCTCCAATTTATTCCTTTCCAAGACATCCAGTTTGTTATCTCCAATCTCTATTCAGACAAAGATAGGGCTGTTGGTGCTGGTGGGAATCATATTATTCTTTCTATCAAGTTGAGGTATTTGGGGAAAAGTAAACAAAGAAAGGTACATGTTCTATCTATGTATCTATCTGTCATCTATTTATCTATCATCTATCTCTCTATAAACTATGCACATATTCTATTGTGCTTTAAAATATTATACACATTCTAAAATAGCAACACATTTGAAAACATATATATAAAGTAAAAACCAGTTAATTCAAGTTGACTTTCTTGCATTCTGACTAGAGTGTATACATTTCATTTAGAAGATCATAACTAAATTGCTACCAAGGTTATCTTTCCAAAATAGATATCTGATGGTGCCATTCTCCTGCTCAAAATCTTTAAACACATCTCAAGGACCAAAATCTTCTGTACCTTATTCTTTCTTATCTTTCATAATATGTATCTCTCTGTTTGGATTTTTTTTTTCTTGCCTGTTTCTTCATAGCCATTTATCAACATTAATTAAATACTCCCAAGGTAACACTTTCTTCTTTATTGCCCTTTCCCATCCTGCTCTAATCAATCTTTCTCTTTCCTATTTCTACAGTAATTACTACCTTTGTTATAATGATATGACAGTTTATACTGCAGTAGAATTATCAACATCTTTGTCTCTCCAAGAAAAACTCCAAGAAGACAGTAAGCTTCTTAGCAGGTTGTGGCTGGCTGAGTCTTCTCTGTTTTCTTAGCAGTACTTTGCAAATAGTGAATGCTCAATAGTGGGCTGTCGAATAAATAGCTTCTCTGAGAACAAAAGAGACAGGCTTGAGTTAGTTCCCACTTGAACAAATACTTTTATGTTCACTTTAGATTTTATTCCAGAAATCATCTTTTATGTTTATCTCATGATTTCGATTAGTTTGTTTTATTTTTCAGGACTGAGATGGTGACTTGTAGAGAGATTGATATGATTGTTAGCAGGTGGGTTTCTATAAATGTGTCAAGATATTATCGAAAGAAAAGTTCACGTATTCAATGATTTTCTTTAGGAAATATAATTGAAACATGGCCTCACACTACTTCTAAACTGTTTCTATATTGCTGAATTTGAAAATATTATGTTTGAAGCAGTTTAGTAATTTGTAAAGAGCTTTCTTCTTTCTCCACTTACATAAAAAGAGTAACCACAACCTTTTTTACTTTTTCTAATGGTTTTAAAGTTTAACTTAGACATTCTAATATACCATCATGTTTTCACATAATGATAAATATTTAATGTTAATGGAAAATAGGCATATATTTTAAATATAAATATGGGAGAAATCTTTAAAAACTAGGGATAAAAACAAATTTAAGTTTCTAAAAGTATTTCATTTCTCAAAATGCCTTCTTATTGCCAGTGAATCTGCTTTGAAAGCCTGTTATGATACAAAATTACTAATGGATGTGTGTTTAGCACAGGTGGTGAGAACTAGAGTAAATGCCTACTTTTAAGGAATACTTTTCCAGATTTAGAGAACAATTTTCAGTTTCATTTGTGTCTAGAGATGATCTGCTGCCTTAACAATTCACTTGTGAAATTTTCCCACTGTACAGGATGTTGGCAAACATTGGAGACATGGGCCATCCTTTGGAGGGTTATGTGAATATATTAAAATCTAAGGACTCTTATGACATCAAACTGGCGCCTGATTACATTATATTACACACTTACATTCACTGATTCACATATTCATTTTTTTCATTTTTCAATAAATATCAAGTACTTGTATATCTATAATTTACTGGGTGCAAGGAAGGATTAAAATAAGAAAATGACACATACACTGGGTGCAAGGAAGGATTAAAATAAGAAAATGACACATAGCTTTTAAAGAATGCCTGAGAATGTGGACACTCTAGGATTTGATTAAATATCCACTAAAAATGGCAGAAAATAAGAGAGTTTTTTAATTTTTATTTTTTAAAGGGATGAGATAGACTAGGGGTTCTAGGGGTTGCCAGCTCCTGGGTCATAGACCAGTACCTGTTAGTGACCTGCTAGAAACCAGGTAGTACAACAGGAGGTGAGCAGTCTTTTCCCCCAAAAGACTGGGCACATATCTATTCTTTGAAGAACAAAATCTGATGGTTCACAGTAACTGAAAAATGGTGAGGGAGCCTAACCTTTACCTGGCTTACATAACAGAGGGCATCATTAGTCATCACTCATGGTACAAGGATAGAAAAAAGCCTGAGTATTTTTTAAATTATTATTTATCATTTCACTAATTTGGGGGAGAAAAATAGTCCACTTGAAATAAGTTTGAATTGGCCAAGAGCAAGACATGGTGTCAAAATCTGAGACAAAATGTTCACTGATGTCCTCAAACTTTTGTTACATCTGAGTGCATCAAAAATGTCATGAGTATTTCATCATGCCTGTGGCTTACCTGGCTCACCAAGAAGAAGATATGTACATGTGAATTTGTGAACTTTATGACTAAAAATTGGGTCATATTCTGCTTGTGAGTCCTGATACTGACAATTTGGGATAATTACATGCATGATGTTAGGGAACTTTGAGGGCCTCGGGCCTCGGTACAGATCTGAGCATCGTTAAGTCAATGTCCATATAAAGACCAAGGACTGACATGCTACCTCTTCTTTACCCACTCCCTGCTACCAGGATCTGATTTTATGAACTTCACAGTGCATTTATTTTGGGCCTGACAAATTTATAGTGTGCCTTGGGATATAAATTTAATTGACTATCATCTCAAGCTTTGTCATTAGAAAGGTCACTAGAGAAACATACATAGGAAAATTCTGAAGTATGAAATTTGTCAGTAAATCTGAGTTTTTCATTTAGCTGAGATTTCATTTTAAGGGCCCATTTTGCTTTGCTATGCCAAAGGCCATTGTAAAACTTGATAGAGGAATAATTTTCTTTCAAAAATGATATAACATTTAATTGTAATTCTAATTATATTCAATTTAATGGTGATTTTAAGGTATATTTTGAATAGAGGCTAAGAATCCTTTTTGCTTCACTCCTTGGCAACAGCAAAATTGTGGAGCTACCTAAGTTGAGTGGCATTTGCAATTATGTACTGACCACTTACTATGCATTACTATGTTAAATTCACTGCCCTGGCTGTTGTGGAAAAAAAGAAAAGCTTAATATAAGCACTTTAAAGATTACCTGCATTTTGTATCATAGGAAAGAAAGACATAAGCATGAAAATGTAATTTTTCTGGACCCCTCTATTTATTTGTACTTATATACTGTTACTTCTATTTCATCTTTGGGTGGCATATTCTTTTGCTTTTATTTCTTTAAATGTGTGCAAAATTGTGATCTACATTCTTCCTGTTCTCTGCTTAATTGCTCTACTGACATTCTTCAATAATTCTTTTCATGAGTAACTATATAGAAATAAAAGTAAATAAAAAATTGTCTATCTCCAAAGAAAAGTAAACATATCAGCCTCAACTTACATTCACTAATTCACATATTCGTTTTTTCATTTTTCAATAAATATCAAGTACTTCTTGTATATCTATAATTTACTGGGTGCAAGGAAGGATTAAAATAAGAAAAATGACACATAGCTTTTAAAGAATGCCTGAGAATATGGATACTCTAGAATTTGATTAAATATTCACTAAAAATGACAGACAATAAGAGAAGAGTTTTATTTATTCATTTTTTAAGGGTGAGATAGACTAGGGGTTGCCAACTCCTGGGCCATGGACCAGTACCTGTTAGTGGCCTGTTAGGAACCAGATGGCACAGCAGGAGGTGAGCAGAGGATGAGCTAGCCATGCTTCATCTGTATTTACAGCCGCTCTCCATTGCTCACATTACTGCCTGAGCTCCACCTTTTGTCAGATCAGTTGCAGCATTAGATTCTCATAGGAGCGCTAACCCTATGGTGAGCTGTGTCTGTGAGGGATCTAGGTTGTGCACTCCTTATGAGAATCGAATGCCTGATGATCTGAGGTGGAGTTGTGGCAGTGACACTAGTGCTGGGGAGCAGCTGCAAATACAGATTAACATCAGAGTGAGGTTTGACTTCGCATGTATTACCCTCTCCCCCAGTCTGTGGAAGAATTGTCTTCCATGAAACTGGTCCCTGATGCTAAAAAGGTTGGGGACTGCTGAGATAGACTATTGGAATACTTTTCCATAGACAATAAGTTGATGTAACGTTGAATGAGAATTTAGATGAGTTAGGGTGAAATGGAAGGAATTACAGAAAATAGGATCAACATTAGACAAGGGAGAACTAGGAATAAAAGGGGCAACAGAGAAATAGCTGCAAAGAAAAGGGTTTGTATAAAAAGGTGTTGATTTAGCAAGGTTTTGATTTCCAGTTCTTTCTTTTTTTTTTGAGTTGGAGTCTCAATCTTTCGCCCAGGCTGGAGTGCAGTAATGGCACGCATGCTTACGGCCACCCCAGTGTCCACCTGCTGGGCTCCCGCGATCCTTCCGCTTCAGCCTTCCGAATAGCTGGAACTACAGACGTGCGCTACCATGCCCGGCTTTGGTTCTTTCAATCATAAAACAGTGCTTCTAAAGAAAGGTGGTGCAAGACATTTCACTTCTTATTGTAACAAAACCAACAAAACTTGGTAGTCCTGTAGTAGATAAGTGAGCACGTGATAAATTTTGAGAAATCACATTATGTTTTCTTAAATAGATTACTAAGCACTGAAACTAATGAAGAAGGAAGAGCCAAGTATTCTGTTCAGTAATACTTCAATATGAATGCTTTAGTTATTTTTTAAAAGACTAATTCTTGTCAATTACAGATTTAATAAAGTAGGAGTGAATTGTGCTACAACTAACTGTTCTTTCTTCTCTTTTATATCATTCTCATTTTATAACGATTATTTAAAAAACCTTAATTTTTAATATAAAAATGAGTCATTTTATAAATCTCCTATATAAAAATGGAACTCAAACATGTTAGTCTTTTCCTTATCTTAACAAAGTTAAAATTAATGCTTGCCTTAAAAAATGTAGCTAAGTTGGTATTTATGAGCTCTGGATTTTTTTTTCTGTCTTATTTTACCTCCTGCTGAATATCTTGCAGGGATTGTATCATCAGATGAATATTAAAAATATATAAACACGTACATTTTGCTCATAGCCTTCCAACTTAAATTTTATCTACGAATGGGCAACACAACTCTCCAAAGTATTTAAATCCATCTGGTGCTTTTCATGTTTCTCGGATGTATTTACTCACTGCCATAATTTAGGTGTCAGCAACCAATTTAGGTTTCTCTGTCTTGAATTATCCACTTTTGTCATTCAAATTATTAGTCTGTACATTAAATGAGCTTTCATTTACATGCAGCAGTGATTAGCTTCCACTTTTACATCCCTCTGAGAACTTTGAGATATATTTCTAGTAACTGGTTGTAGATTATGATCCAAATTACTATTTATCTATTCCTAGTAAAGAGAGATGTTGTTGGTTCATATTTCTAAGACTAAGTAGTTATACACCGAGATGATCACTTATGAACCAACCAGAGCAATACAAACAAGCCAATGCTGAGAAATCAATTAAGTAGGGTATTACTAATGTTCTTCAAGAGAATAATTTATGTGTAAATATAGGAATGTGAACCAAGTTTTAAGGAATCCAGGAAAAGCTGCATGCTGTAGAAGTGAAAATGTTGAATGAAGCCCACTCTTTCTTAATGATAGATAGCTAGGGCAAGAAATAGGACACTAGAGGGAGTAGGAATTGGATCGACTGAACATTTAACTGATCTTTCAAGAAAGGGAAACCTATTTCCCCATGACAATAAGGGAAAGGGCAAACAAGGGATACTCAAAGCAAGTAGAAATAGATGTGATTATTATAGGGAAATCCCATGGAATGATAGAAGGTGGTAATGGATTCAATAATATGAGCAGGAAGGAATGAGTTTGTTGAGAAGGTGAAGGTTGTTCGAAGAAGAGATAAAATCATAGTGTGTATGTATCACTTTGCCTTTTAAAGTAAAAAATGCAGCCTTCTTGAGGGCTTTAAGTTATTGACTAATATATAAAAAAAGATAACTTGAAGTAGTTGCTTGAGGATACACTAGAGAATATAAAATAAGCTAATAAAAAGAGTTACAGGAGAAATAAAGTTTCAGGGAAAATTACAGCATATATTTGTAACAATACCATTCTATATAATTTTTATTGTGGTAAAAAACACATAATGGGAGATCTACCCTCTCAAACTTTAAATGTACAGTACAGTAATAACTATAAGCACAATGTTGTACACCAAATCTCTACCATTTTACAAAATGGAAACTCTATACCCATTGAACAGCAACTCCTCATTTCACCTTTTTCTTATTCCCTAGAACCATCGTTCTACTTTCTGTTTCTATGAGTTTGATTATTCTAGATACCCCATATAAGTGGAATGATGCAGTATTTATTTTTCTGTGACTGGCTTATTTTACTTATAATGGTCTCCAGATTCATCCATGTTGCAGCATATAACAGAGTTTCCTTCTTTTTAAATGGCTGAATAACAGTTCATTGTAGTATAGTTGGTCCTCCATATTTATGGGTTTTACATCCACGGATTGAATCAACACCTGATAAAAAATATTTAGAAAAAATTGTATCTACAGATTTTTTCTTGTCATTATTTCTGAAACAATTCTGTATAACAACAATATAAATGTTATACCTACATAACACTTACAGTATATTGGATTTTATAAGTAATTTAGAGATATTTAAAGTACATGAGAGGATGTGCATAGGATACTATGCCATTTTATATCAGGGACTTGAACATTCTTGGATTTTGTTATCCTTGGATCTAAGTATGACAGTAGATACCATATTTTAAAAATCCATTCATTTGTTGATGAACATGTGTGATGCTTCCATCTCTTGGCTATAGTGAATAATAAGCATGCAATAAACATGAGTGTGTAAATATCTCTTTGAGACACTGCTTTGAATACTTTTGAATATATACCAAGAAGTGAGATTGTGGGATCATATAGTGATTCAATTTTTTGAGGAACCTGTCTTCCACAGTATTGACACCATTTTACATTCCCACCAACAGTGAACAAGGGTTTTAATTTCTCTACATCATTGCCAATGTTTGTTATTTTCTATTTTTTTGTTTTTTGATAATGGCCATTCTAACAAATGTGAGATGATGTATTATTGTGGTTTTAATTTTCATTTTCTTGATTAGTAGTCACAATGAGCATCTTTACATATCCCTCTTGGCCATTTACATGTCTTCTTTGAAGAAACGTCTATTCAAGTCCTTTGTCCATTTTACATTTTTTTCTATTGAGTTGTAGAAATTCCTTATGTATTTTGGATATTAACCTCTTATCAAATGCATGGTTTGTAAATATTTTCCCCCATTCTGTAGGATGTCTTTTTGCTCTATTGATTGTTTCCTTTGCTGTGCAGAAAATTTTTAGATTGCTAATATGTCCTACTTTTCTATGTTTGCTTTTGTTGCTTGTACATTTGGTGTTATATCCAAAAAACCATTTCCAAGACCAATGTTATAAATCTGTTCCCTTATGTTTTCTTCTAAGAGTTTTACAGTTTCAAGTTTCAATCTTTAATCCATTTTAAGTTGATTTTTTTTTTTTTGGTATTGCATAAGGGTTCAATTCATTCTTTTGCATGTGAATATCAACTTTTCCCACTATGGTTTGTTGAGGAGACTGTCTGTTTCCCATTGTGTGGTTTTGGCACCTTTGCCAAACATCATTTCGTCATATATAGGTGGGTTTGTTTCTTGGCTCTCTATTCTTTCCATTGGTTTATAAATCTGTCTTTATGCCAGTATATACTGTGTTGATTTTTTAGATTTGTAATGTGTTCTGGAAAAAAGTGTGATGCCTCTAGCATTGTTTTCTCTCCATTTTCAAAAGTGTTTTAGCTATTTGGGGTCCTTTGTTGTTCCATATGAATTTTAGAATTTTTTCACTATTTCTGTAAAAAATGCCATTGAGATTCTGATAGGGATTGCATTGAATCTGTAAATTGCTTTGGGTAGTATGGTCATTTTTACAAATATTACATATTTCAATCAAGGAGGAGAGGATGTCTTTACATTTATTTGGTCTGCTTTAATTTCTTTTTATCAATGTTTTGGATTTTCAGTATACCTGCCTTTCACCTTCTGTTATTAACTCACCTTAAGTTTATTCCTAAGTCTTTTGTTCCTTTTGATGTGATAGCAAATGAAATTAGTTTCTTAATTTTCTTTTTAAATTGCACATTGTTATATAAAAACAAACAGACATTTGAGTGTCTATATAATTTTTGATTTTAGAAATGTTTTAAAGCATAGAATCAGAGAAGAAAATCAGAAATTGAAAAGATAAAATGGAGAACATAGAAGGAGATGAGTTGTGGCACAAAATCAGTGGAGATATGGGAGTCTAACAGGTCATATAAACTGTAATGCCATGGATAATCAGATTCTAGGCCTTTAACAATGAGTTCATCTATCTTCCTTGGGTGTCTGCTATCTCCTGTGTGACAGGTACAGTGATGTGGGTTGGAAACACAATGGTGAAAATTCCGAGGATAGGAGGCAAGACTGAGTATCTGAATTTCTCAGGGACTTGAGATAATTGCAGTATTGCTAAAATACAGTGTTAGGTCAAGGCAGTAGAAGCTTTCAAGATGAGACAGGTCAATGCTGCAATGTTTTGAAGAGACATTAGGTAAATTAAGGGAGCACGGACACTTGTATTAATGACAAGTCAAGCATCGGTGACATTGACAAAAGCAGTTTTAGTAAATTTATTTTGAGTCAGAAGCCGTATTACAGGGTTGAGGCAGGTAAACAAAAGGAGAGGAAATAAGTGAACTGAGCCGGTATCAGAAAAAGACCTTTAGTGTCTGTAAACATTGGAAAGACAATAGAGCTCACTCCTTTAAGGGTTATTCTAAATAACATTCTATTTTTCAAAATGAGACAAAATTTGCATGTATTCTGGAGTTAGAATAGCTTTTTTTTTTTTTTTAACGTCTTCTATTGGCACAGCACAGATGCTTTGATATTTCTGTGCCCTTGCTTGGCTGATGCTACACTACTCAGTGCTAAGCATGCGTGTTGTGGACCAGCATTGAAAGAGACCAATAGAGACCCGTTTCAGGAAACTAGACTTTAAAGGAGAAGAATACGAAGGATGGAAAGTGAGTTTCAAAGCCAGGGCTGAGGGGCTTGGGGAAACAGGGGCAAGGTGCTATTTTGTTTTTCATCTGGAAATGCTCAAAAATATCAAAATGTTAAAGAAGTGCAATCCATTAAAAAAAATCTGGATTGGCATAGGGGAAGCACATAGGAGAAGCACAAAGTTTGCTGAAAAGTTGAAAACGATAAAATTGGGAGACTAGATGAAAGGATTACCATTAGACATGAAGGCAACACCCGCTTCATAGGAAGTACAGTGGGAACCCTGAGGTGTTCACCTAGAATATAGTGTATTCAAGGCAAATCAACATAATATAACAATGTAGAGCATCCAGTGGTTTTAACATGCATATGTTAAACTACTAAGCTCATATAGGTGTGGTTTGTATAAACTGTAAAACACACATGTACACATATATTCATTTATTTTTAGTGAAACATAGCTATGTTTTGAGAAATTTGCTCAGAGAAATCAGCTGAACTAGATCACATGTTCATTTAGAAAATTTAAAATAATGGTTAGCACATTCCTCATGTACAAGACACTCTGCCAATTACTTTACAAGCATAATCTCATTTAACGTTTATTGGAGACTTGTGGATAATATGGCCAAGGATCATGTAGCCAAAATGTAAATCAAGATTTGATTGTGAATCCCCTGCTCTTAGCCACAGTAATGCACTGTTTACTCTCATTTATCGTGTAAAAAGTAGGATTGAACATAACAGGAATATTTCCTGTAACCAGTTCGGTCATCAGTGTGTGTCATAGACTGAGATACAACTAGACTGAACCATAGAGCAGAGGACCAATAAAAATTTTATGAGTTTTCTTATCATTATCAAAGCTCAATAACAAAACTGTAGTATTAGTTGATGGAATGCTTTATAAACAACTGATACAGATCATTTTAAAAGGTAATTTTTTGTCACAAGTGATTCGTATATAAAGTAATAAAATGATTCCCACTACAAAAGTATCTACTGAAAATTGCAAAGAAAAATGTTTGAAAAGGGCTATGTAAAAACTCAAAAGCATGTAGATGATGTCATGATCCATGACCCTGTGAGCCCTGAAACTGTGTCTGTAAGGACTGTTTTCTAACTTCCCTTCTGCGTCCTTCTGATCTACCTTTCTGAGGCACCCTTCTCTCTCCTCTGGCTACTCAAAGGCCATGTATTCTGTAGCTGTATTCCATTGTTCCCCCACTCTGTTCACAATCTATACTTTCCTTGCACAGGAGTGATTTCAATTTAGCCTCCAACTTGGAAGCCTATTACGTATAATTTTATTTAGGCATATGCCATTTCTGGGAAGGAGGGCCTACTGTTTTCATTTTCATTTTACAGTTGAGGAAACTAAATCTGGGAGTGGTTTTTTCCCCCTCAAGTTCTGACCCAGAATAACTAGTGTTGATGGAGCTTAAATTCTTGTTTGCTAACAACAAAGTCAGAGCCTTCTATAGGATATTACCTGGATATTGAATTCTCCCAGGACAGCTTGGTGGCACAATGTAAATTGCTTTGTTGATCTCATTCATTCAGATAGTAATTCTTGAGTTTGACAGGTAAAGATGCTGAGCTGTGAAGAGTGATGGAAGCGATGTGTGAGTATCAGTAAGGGCACAGATGGCTCCTGGAAATTATAAAATCAAGATGCCAAGGGTTATGAAGAATCATACATACAGTATACCTGTTCTGGCTATTCTCAAGCATTAGAAACTTATGATGAATATATGAATGTATGATGTCCTTGATTTTTTTACTATCATATTACTATCAAATGCTCTTGGTGTCTGCCTTACTATAAAATCTCAGCAGACTGCATTGTTATAGAATACATATAGAAAAATATTATTAATTCTAAACCACGCTGACACAATGAAAAACCACTAATATAATAGCAAATTTATTTAAGATTGTAAAAAGAGCCCATTAGAGCATTTTGGTTATGATTTTCTGTTGCTATGTGTTCTGTTTTTACTTTATTTCTCCACGGTTACAAAGAGAAGAAACTACTATTATCGCCTACTTCAGAGACTAGAAAGGAAAATGAAAGACAGAGATTTTATCTTATTTTTCTACATGCAACATGCCAACTTTATATGACTTCTGTCGTTTATTGTATTGTTAAAACTTTTTCAAATAAACCATTGCAAAATTATCACACAATACAAAAATATTAATTAAAAAAACTAATGCACTAATATTAAACAATCCATAAACTTCCTAGATGATCTCTTTTTTTTTTTTGAGTTGGAGTCTCACTCTGTCACCCAGACTGGAGTGCAGTGGCCGCTCCCGGCCACTGCGGCCTCGAACTGCTGGGCTCCGGCGATCCTTCCACCTCAGCCTTCCAAGTAGCTGGAACTACAGGCGTGCGCTACCACACCTGGCTAATTTTTGATTTATTGTGGAGATGAGGTCTCGCCAAGTTGCCCAGGCAGGTCTTGAACCCGTGGGGTCAGGCAATCCACTCACTTCCACCTCCCAAAGGTGCGGGATTACAGGTTGAGCCACCGAGCCCGGCTGATGATCTCTTTTTATTCATGTAAACAAAGTCTACTGCTTTTTTCCCCTTGTTATTAGGTATATGGTTAATAAGTTAGTCACACAGCTCTGCAAGGGTCCATAGAAAAACATTCTTTCCTGCTAAATATGATGCACTAATTATATTTACTTTTTGCCTTCCATCTGAAACAACTATGTGAATATCAATTTTAGACCCTTAGGCTTCAGTTAAAATATTCAGTATCCAATAAGTATTTATTAAAGCATTTTTAAGGTAAGAAAGTCCCTATTAATGTCTTTCTATAACTGGAAGGGTGAAACGTATTAACCCAGTTATTAATTGGTAAACCTCAAATAAGTTAGTTTACTCTATGAGATTCAATTTTCTCCACAGAAATAGCATTATATTTTTTTCATAATAAGAATTTTAGTAATATCTATAACTTTGTATTAGGCAAAGAGTTCTCAAGTATGACACCAAAAACATAATCCATAGGGGAAAAAATGGCTAAATCTGAATTCAGACTTTAAGGAGTAAAAAGACAAGTAACAGGCTAGGGTACAATATTTGCAAGTCATATATCTGATAAGTGATTTGTATCAAGAATATCTAAAGAACTAATAGCTCAATAGTAAAAAACAAATAGTCTAATTTAAAAACTGGGGGGAGGGAGGAAAAAGGAAAATGCTAATAGGTGAACTCTTTTGGGGTGGGGATAAAAAGTTCTAAAAATAGATTATGGTGATGGTTGCACAACTGTATATATATATACTAAAACCAATGAGTTGTATACTTAATTAACTATATTTTATGTAAAAAAATCTCAATCTCAATAAACTGTTAAAAATGGGCAAAATATTTGAATAGACATTTCACCCAAGATGTATGAATGGCTAAAAAATAGGAAAAGATAGCCAACATATTAGTCATTAGAACATTGCAAATTAAAGTTGCAACGAAATAACATTTTATACTCAGTAGAATGACTATAATAACAAGCAATGGTAAGCATGTGGAGAAAATCGAACTCAAATATTATTGGAGGAAATGTAAAATGATACAGCTACTTTGTAAAATAGTTTAACAATTTTTTAAAGTTCAATATTAACATATTATACCATCTAGCAGTTTCATCCTAGGTATCTATCCAAGAGAAATGGAAATGTGTTCACTAAAAACTTGTATGTGAATGTCTGTAGCAGTATCATTCATGATAGACAAAAAGTGGGAACAATAAACATTTCCATCAACCGATGAATGAGTATACAGAATAATAGGAACTAACTCTACTGATACTTGCTTAAAACATGAGTGAACCTCAATGCATAATGCTGACAGAAACAAAAAGAGACAGACTCTAAAGAGTATGTGTTGTGTGAGTCTGTGTATATCAAGCACCTGGAAAAGTCAAATCTGTGTAGACAAAATCAGATTAGTGGCTGCCTGGGGCTTCGGTGGAAATAGAGATTGAATGCAAATGGGCATGAGGGATCATTTTGGGATGATGGAAATGTTCTAAAACTGGATAATGGTGGTGGTTGCACAGCTCCATAAATTTATAAAAATAATTGAATTGTGCACTCAAAATGGATGAAGTTTAATAGCATGACACATGAAATGACACTTCAATGATGATGTTTAAAAAACATAAACAGCCGGGCTCGGTGGCTCAGCCTGTAATCCCGCGCGCCTTTGGGAGACTGAGGTGAGGGGATTGCCTGAGCCCGCGGGTTTGAGACCCGCCTGGGCAGCGAGACCTCAT